>NW_022200200.1:0-10432 GCF_009176525.2 Contarinia nasturtii | reverse complement strand
ATTCCGAGAGTTTGAAGACATTTCAACGAATATTAGGGGCACCTCCCGAACAAAATTTTGAATTTTTCGCTCTAAAACGAAATTTTGTATGGGAAGTACCCTTAATATGCATTGAAATTTCTTCAAACTTTCAGAATGTTAACTTTTTGTGAAAAAAATAACCTCTGCAAATTTTCACATGATTACGATATCATATAGGCATGGCTCCGATACAAAAATTCCCATCTTTAGTAGTTTTTGTAAGAAAAGTGCTTCGAAAATTATTTTTATCTAAAACTAATGTCAGATTTAGTTTTCTCGTGAATTATTTGAGTAAAAGATTTGTAATAAATGCATGTCGTGGATCACAGTGCGGAAAAGTTCATCTTACGGATGTAAGACATTTTATATTTCTTTTAATTTAATATTTTTATTATTAGATGTCGATTTGGGAGCCGGATTAGATTTCGGCCCAGGCAATGTTTACGCGCAAGTAAATTCGATTTTCTCTTTACATCATATGCGTGCAAACGAGTAAATTGTATTTTTTTAAATTATTATTATCAATATAGTTCACGCATCTACAGCATGCACCATTCGAATATCGAATCAATGTTAGGAACGAAACACCTTCAATGAAGCAAGGAACGTGTCGCATATTTTTGGTTCCAAAATACGATGAGAGAGGCGAACCGCTGCGTTTCCGTGAACAAAGACTTTTTGCTATCGAAATGGATAAATTTTTGGTTAATTGTAAGAGTGCAAGTTTCCTTCTCCTTCGAAATGGCACGTTTTTTTTCAAATCCAATCTTCTTTGCTTATCATTTAAAGTGAATCCGGGTGAAAATGAGATTCGTCGACGTTCTGAAGATTCGAGCGTTACAATTCCGTACGAAAGGTCATTTAGACGTATTGGGAGTCTGTATCAACCAGAGAGAGCAGAGGATTTGGCACAATTTCAATTTTGTGGTTGCGGTTGGCCGCAACATTTGCTCTTGCCTAAAGGCTCAGCATCTGGTACCCGATTTGATATTTTCGTAATGATTAGCGACTATGAATATGATCGAGTTGATCAAACATTAAGCAGGTAAAGACTTCATTCAAACCGATAACTTGGTATGTATTTAATTGAAATATAAAAAAAAATTACAGTAATGTTTCGTGTAATGACGCTCTATCGTTTTGTGGAATGCGTGATCAAAAATATCCTGATTTACAACGAATGGGATATCCGTTTGATAAAAGTACGTCGTTGGCAAACAATCAAGAAGTTCCCACCTTAAGAGAATTTACGGAACAACTTTCAAATGCATCACTGGGTGAATGTTTAATCAAATTTACAAACACCATTATCGATCGTAAGAATTGAACGAATTATTTTTTCTGCAAAATGTCTATCGAATATTAAACTGTTGACTCGGTTATTCTTATTAAGAAGAAATGAGAACTTTCAAAAATAATAAAATAGCTATAGCTATACATCATACATTGTTGTTTTATTACATGTTTTTGAGTTGATAAATTATTTTATCGTTTTCTAATCGCGACTCACACTATGTTACAGCTTCTGAAATAGCCAGTTTAACGTTATTACAAACATTTCTTAGGTTTTTGAGTTGTGTGATGTTGAACGTATTATAGGTAGGTATTATATCATTTCAGTTAGTAATCACAAAACTAAAACTGCTTTATATAGCTCAGCTATATTAAAAGTGAATTGCATTGAATTATCAGCAATTGCTTTCAAAAGACCAGACTTTGTCTTTTGCAACATTATTAAACTCAATATTGCTTTTTATTAGGCATTGTGCAACTTGATATAAAGTTTATGATATGCAACAAGGTAATGTAGTTGTAGAGTGTAAAGAAAATTATTGGAATTATATAATTAATACCGCGTACGTTTAATTTTTAGATGTACAAGTACATATTTTGTTTTCACTTTGACATCTGTCAAAATAAAAGAGAAGAAAAAAAAACCCGATATATTTCAGTTGAAAATTGTATTTTTTTGACGTCATGTAACGAGTCAACTGTATTCAAAAGCATTGAACTGTAAGATTTATTTTATTTATTTTGCGCTACAATTGCTCCAGATGTTTTGTTTAAGCGGTTGAAATTCTGTATGTTAATGTTATGTGATGGCCTGGTAAACCCCTGAGTCGGAAACAAAATTCATTCGTAAAACAAATAGGTAAGATGCGGTTGTTGTGAATTTTCCGCTATAATAACGTTGAATAAATAAAAGGTATCACGAAACAATCAAACGAGCGAATGCTTTAAAATTATTATTTACGCAATCGAAGCACGCGCAAAAATTCCACGTGATCAATGGAAATGATGGAGAGAAAACTCTTACTGTATTTAACAATTGACAAAAGGATATAAATGAGGACACAGTCATCACTTAATATTGTTTATTTTTTGGGGTTAACCCGTTTAAATGACATAATTAAAAAGCACAATAAAACCAAAATAACAATGCTTTCTTCGATTGTTATATACGAGTAGAATCTTCATTCTTCAATTAGAGCAACCATAACCATTTCTATATTATACCATATGGTTAAGTATGATTTTGAGGCACGAAATATTATATCTGTAATTGTATGCACTAACTTCAACATTTTCATTGCATAACAAGTCGATAACAAGTGTGACTATTTTGTGAATTTTGATTTATTTTACATTAAATCAAAAAGATTGAGATAAACAATAAAAGAAGTGGGTTACAGAACAATAAAATAAGTTCTTAATTAGATTCAATCTATATTCGTAGCAAACTGTCATAGCATATCAAATTGCGTACTGATTTAGAATTTGGTATCAAATATCCAATTACGTTTGTTACAGAGTCTTTCAACAACACATTCTATTGTCCGTGCTAAAAAACTGAAGAGGTATATTTGAACGCATTCATGCGTATGTTAGACTCTAATGATTAGAGTGGGTATGTAATTCACAAGCAAGGATAATGGTGCGCATTTTTTAAGTATAACCCATCTTTTCCATACCTTTTATTTATTTATTCAAATCCGCAGAAATTTAGGTTAAAAAAAACTTTATACACTCAGAAAAAATTCATTCGTCATAAAAGGCCACATTTGAACAAAAAAAAGGTCGTGATATCGTTATATTTATTTTTGCGTGAATTCAAGTAGTTTGTTATTTAAATTGTATGTTTCTTGTTGTGAAAATTGTCATACGTTCAAGCAATTAAACGGTCAAAGAGAAAATTAAAAGATATTGTTGGAAAAAAAGAGATCAAATAGAATTTAAGATATGGTAATGGTGGTCACAACTTTTTGCACCCAATAAACGCCTCCATTCAAAGCGATTGTGGCTATTAATTTGACTTCCCCGGAAACGTCTTGTGGTGGTAGCCAAGTTCCAATAATCGAGTTTTGACCACTACCGAAAATCTTTTTATGTGTTAGCGCATTCTGAAATACGAAGAAAAATAGTTAAATTCTTTTTTTTAAATTAAGACAAATTGTACACAATCAAAGCACGACGATAATGACAGCTCGGCAACGCTCTATTAGAGATTAGTACCGCTGGCAACCGCAGAACTATATAGAATCATATGGAGTCATTTGGTGGCGCTGGCAAGCAATTTTGCCTTATCGTCATGCTTTGTACACAATCATCACAGGGTCATGTTATGTTTTCAATTATTTTCCTATCTATTAAATTACAAAAGCAAAACACATCATCACTTCAGTTAATCTATTTCCGTATATTCTTCAAGGGTACTCGTTGTTGTTCTACATGTTTTTGATTTTTCATTCATTACGATTGGATGATAAATGCTAAATCAAACGATTGTCATTCGGCAGTACCACCACTCATGTTAAACAGAACTATAAATAAACAGTTCTACTATACAATGGGAGTAAAACGTACTGGAACATGTTTAACGATATAAGACACACGCTTGAAACCGGTGTTTTAATGATAAAGTTATGTAAATTTCGATTTAATCGTGTGTAATTTATTTTTTCATTATGTGTAAAATTGAATTGCAACAGTGTTAAAAAAACACTGCATGACACATAATCGATTATATTGAAAATAAAATAAAAAACATCCGGAGAGACAGAAATGCTATTGAAAATGTGTGAAGAGAGATGATGATGAATTGCAAATTTAATAAGTAAATAAATGTCCAAATGTAACAGCAGCCAATAAATTTTACACGTATCGAAAAAAACCAGTATTGAATGTGCTGAAAGATATAAAACACTGGTCAAACTGCAAAAAGCAAAAACACAAAATGGATTTCATGTGTATTGAGAAATATCATTCAAGGTTTCATCGTACTGTGTTTTTTTTTTTTTTTTCATGAAAAAGACTAAAATGAAATGCAAAATTAAATGGACGTACTAATAGAACAATCCGAAATGTTTCGCGTGTATAAAATATGTATATGTTCGAACGAAAACGATTTTTTTATTAAATATAATTAGAACGTGTCAATTGAGTACATATTCTTGGACTCGTGTCAAGATTATTGATACACCAATAGCCTTGATTCAGTTTGTTAGCGGTAATAAATTGGAATTTTTTTAGTCACTTACTCCTGATCCTCCCGAGCAGTTCAATAATTGCGCGTATTTTTTGGATTTCATTGGAATTTCAAATTTTCCGACTGGTTTATCCCCAATGCGTGCCTGAATCAGAAAACCCTTAATTGTATCGCCAGCAGCATTGCCCTTGATTTCAAAATTAACCGATTGGCCTGCTTTATATTGATGTTCATTTAAAATAAATTTGTATGGTGCATCTGATTTTTGTGGTTCGACATGATGTTGTGGACTGAAAAAAAAATTATTTGCTTTTTTTTACAATCAATTGACTGACATATGCTTACATCATGTCTCCACATGCTTGTTCCGGAGCACCGGAGGAATAAGAATATGCCGATGGAATGGCACAAATCAAAGCAATCGTTATAAATGCACGAAGAAGCATTTTGATTGAATGTTGTTCAGGTTTAACAAATTTGATCTATAAATAGTGGCAAAAAGAATAAAAAAAAGAAGAGAAAAAAAATTGGTAATTAAATTTAATTTTGGTTGTGATTCTTGGAATTATTCTTAAGCATTTCGATCGTATTTTTAATAACCATGAAAAAAAAACATGGATGTGTCACCGTCAATGAAAAAAAAAATGTTCTGAAAATATATATAGCGTGATGAATTATGTTTTGTGTTCAACATACATTTCATTCTATCTGACTCAATTGAGTGCGAAAAAGTAATCAATTAATAATAGAACTCAAACATTTTCTAATCACATAGTTATGCAACGATCTAAAAGTGTATTCCATTCAATTTTCAATTCTAAATAAATTTGATTAAAAGATATATTCTGTGTTTGTTTTGAACACGCGTTCCAGTTTTTTCCACCGTAATTACGTATTCAGTCAAACATCGCAATAAATTAGTTTGCTATAATGATTTATTTCGTAAGAGCCATTGCAAGAGAATCGTGTTAAGGTGGAAACATTAAAATCACTAGTTTTAACAGAAAAAAATACCATGCAACTAATTGAATCGATTTTCGAAATATGTTGAATTGTCAAGGTATTCAAGACTTGACATTTCTGTGTGGCGATGCTTCGTAAAAATTATGCATTTCACAGCTACGCAAAGCTAATTTTTTATCACTAAAAATTTATTTATCACTCAAGTTGTCTCTACACAGCAAAGTTCATCAATTAACACAAAGGATAAACAAAAAGATGTCATTTCAACAAAAACCAAATGATGTTATAAAATACATAATATCGATGCAAAAAGTCAAATTTGAAAATATTCAATTAATTCAAAATAAAAATCTATTTATGTTACCTGTTAAGATTTGATCTTCTCTGATCGAAGTCGTAACAAAATCTGATTCAATAATCAAAAAATCAGACGATAGTGGTCCAGCGTAGTATCGTGTGGTTTGTCTTTTGTCTCTGTTGTTTTCTCATTTCGACCGTCTTACACACATGCTGTATTTACAAACTGTAAACGGCATATCGGCTATCGTTTGGTAGTGGGGTAAAAACACAAATGTCAAAATACACGATCGACGGTCACTTAAACAGTGCTGTATGTATTGGTTGTGTGTATTTTTGTTGTTGCTGCTGTTCAATGATGACATAATTGGCATTATGTTGTCGTTCGTCTTCAACGGCAAAACCATAATTACAATTGTTGAACTGTTTACATTGTGCTCTTTTGTGATGGCCAATGAAACGTTGTGAATACATATTTTCACAAATGTAAGATTATTCGGCGGAAATTGTTGTCCATATCATTGAAATTAAAGACTCATAGTTATATTTGTTTGATTTTTTTTTTTTTGCCTCACAATGACCTTAAAAATAGCTATTCTTCATTTATTTGCGTACTTTTGTAATTGAGCTCGGCTTGAATGAGAATCATAGCAAAAACAACGTTTTGTATTGTACAAAATTAATATTTGCAATAAAATTTTGAACATTGTTCCACAGTTCCACTAACTTTATAAAGTTGTACAGATTTAACGCATTAGTTATATCCCCATTTAATGCTTTAAAGTTTGAAATAATAATAAGAACAACCTACGCATAATAAAATATAAACGAATTGTGTGCACTTTACTCTGGCTCTTTATAATATCCATGCTTACATTTTTCAAGACAGAGTCGGCTATAAATTGGAAACCAGATGCCTACTGATGTCTGCTTTTGAAGCCGTATTTTGAAATTTCCTTCCAAGAATGAACTATTTGTATTAATATTAGCGTTTCATCCGTTGTACGTCAAAAACTATGAATGGAAAGGAAGCGGAATAAAGCAGTCCATTTTGTTTGAAATCTAACAATATAAGTCATGAATTTGTAATTTACCTTTCTTCTCAAACAACAACACACGGAGTCTTGGACATATTATCAGATCGATTTTTCTGGTAAAATTCACATTTTCCAACTCAAACACACACACACACACACATTTACAAAAATCGCTATTGTTCATTTTTATTCCGTGCATAAGGGTGTCCCATTCAGTGTGACAATACATTTCGTTTTGGAAAATGCGGCGTGCCATTTCCTCATCTTACAAATATCTCAAGATATATTTTTTTGCTCTGCGCATAACATATTTCACTGTGAATTTTTTATGTGTTCGGGCCGTTGAAATAACGAAAAAACAAATGTTGAATGATGAAAATTGCAATAAGTATATATGAGATAAGTCAAAATACTGCACAATTTGAACGAAATTGATACCATTCTTCGGCAAAGAATGTAATCATGAAACAAGAAATAATTATATGCCAAACGCCTGCATGTAGATTTTATGAATGGATTTTTCGATTTTCGTTCAGTCATTTAAAACAGTGGACCAACTGGTCTTTTTCTTTCAAGCCAACGGTTTCTCTTTATATTTCTAAAAACAATAGAAAACAGACAAAGGCGAACAATGTGGACATATTTTTTAAAAGAATACTTTCTGTTCACAATTATGATTGTACTAAGTGCTGAAATACTTATCTGGTTTCAAGCAATAACTCTTGTTTCTTCCATATTCTGTCAGTTAACAATTAGATTGGCTCATTTTATCCATTCAAATGCAAACATGATTGCCTTGTCGCAGACAAAAACGTATACTATACCATCGAACAAATAATCAAGTAAAAAGACATTAATAAAAGTTTTGCGGGTGGGTTGTATAAAGATCTCTAATACAGTAGCTTTTTTATATGAAATCTGTCACACTAACGCCCTCACTCTATCTTTTGGCGAACTAAACAGAATAAAGTTTAATATAAAAGTAAAGTCTCCATCAGGATATTTTATACAGCCGGTGTCAAGATCAATAAAACTGTTAATAGAATCTGCCATTTTTACGCAATTTTGCGATGTGATTGCGAGATTAAGAATATAAATAAAATAAATGAACGGAATAAACGAACTTAACAGAACAGAATAATTCGCACGAGTGTATGACAAGTATGTAAGAGAACAATAACATTACGTTTTGTATCTATCTGTCAAATGTCACACTCACACTTATGAGTTTACGTATGGAGATTTTAACAAAATCATTTCTACAAGATCTACACACTCTACACCCGAGGCTTTTTAAGTTAAATTAAAACGCATATAAATTTATGTTTTTTTAAATAGAAATTATCTAATGCTAATTGTGCTAACTTCACTTTCAAAACAAAAAAATGAAACAATTTATTAAATTATTTTTCAACAATTTTTGGAATAACATATGCGCTCATTCTCAAACTTGTGAAATAATATCCCATTCTATATATAGATGGCACTGTCTATACGAAGTTCGGCAAACAAAGCATTACGCTTATTGAGCGCATTACACCTCTTGTTGTATATGGAAAAACCTTCCCACCATTCAATAACAACCCAAAGAATGTTCAACACGTGACTTCAAAACATGCGTCAATTCTGAATTTCGAATATGGCACTTTTTCAAATGAAAAACATAAAATTCAAAGTATAAGTTTGATGTTATATACATTTATGTCATTATTTATTGTGATTTGCACAGAATATGATGTAATTTTGTATAAAATTTTTTATTCAGGTGAAAATAAAATAAAGTTGAAAATAACCAATATTGACTGAGTAATTTGTTGTGATGAATTAGGTAAGTTAATTAATAAAACAATAAAATGAATTGAATTAAATAATGTGTGATAACAAGAATAACTCTAACTAACAACTCTAGTTAGTTTATCCTATAAAAATACCAAATTAATTTGTTGTTTTTGTTCAACAGAGACATTTTTTGAACTGACAACTGAACACAGAAAGGAAGAGAGTATAGAGCTTCGAAGCGGCGTGTGACAAGTTCTTGGTTACATAAGTATGAACTAAGTATCTCCAGCCATTGAGCAATCTTATTTTATTTGATTGCGCAATTTCTGTTCGAAATTGAGTAGCATTCAAGATGGAATTGCTTGATGGAATAATGATGATGATTATGCAATCACATACAGACCAAAAGTGTACTGAAGACTAAAAGACTGATGACAAAAGAAATTTCCTTGGAAATTTCAATCTATTCGATATTATTATTTTAAAAACAATGAGCATTTTTATTTGAATTCAGAATCAAATTCATTTGCAATGTGCCATATATACAAATCAAATTATCGATAATATATTATACTAAAATTAGAAGTAAAACGCATGATGCAATTAATATAAATCCAAATAGAATATTCTGAGAAATAATGTCTTCGTGGCCACGATTGATATGCTTGTAGTCTTTGAGAATTTGTTGTTGCGCAAGTTTTGCCCCGCATAACACGATTGGTACGCCAGTACCTAAAGGGAAAAATAAAAAAAAGTTTAACTGTATCTCTGTTTTTCTTTTAAATTTGTTTTTTCTTTTTACCTGGATGCGCTGATGCGCCGACAAAGTATAGATTCTTAAACAGTTGGCTTCGTGTTTTCGGCCGCAAATGTAGCACTTGACTGATGTTGTGCGAGAGACCTAGAATGGATCCTTTCCACAACTTGAATTTTGATTCCCAACTCCTTGGATCATTTATAATTTCAGTTTCGATGAGCGATTCAAAATTATTTAGTCCCAGACGTTCTTCAAGGATTTCGATAACACGTTTACGTGCCCTTTTAACCCACTCATCCATACAATCTTTATTATTGCTGGAAATGTGACTGATCGGCAACAGTAGCACAACTGATTTAAATGAAAAACGTTGGGAAAAGGACGAATTAAAATGGATTAAACTTTCAAACCTTCTCACCTGTATCTTTTCCCTTGGGCGCTGCACTCTCATCAATTCGAGACGGTACATTTACATAAAAGAATGGATCGTTGGAGAGAACTTGTTGTTGAAAAATGCTATCAAAACTGGATTTATAATCATTGGCCAGAAAAATGTTATGCACATCTAGTTCAGGAACTTTTCGCGATAGTCCCCAATAAAATGAGATCGATGACGATGTCAACGCTGCTTTTTCACCCAATTCCTTTCCATACTTTGTGGGAGGTAAAAGGTGATTATATGCATATACCAAATCTGCATTGCATACAACAATATCTGCATACTTTTTACTGCCGTCTTCAAATTCAACACCTTTTGCAACATTTTGTTCGTCTACAATAATTTTTTTAATGATTTTATTATAGTGAAAGATTGCGTTAAATTTTTTCGTTGCGATATTTTCCAATGCTTCAATAACTTTATGGAAACCACCGCGGACGTAAAAAATCCCTTCGGCAATTTCAGTATACTGTAGAAGATTAAACATAGCTGGCGCCTTGTAAGGACTCATGCTAAACAAAAAAAAATATGTTCATTTATATTTACCCAATATACATATATATATATATATTAGGGCGGGTCAATTTGTATGGAAGAATTTTTGGAAGGTCTGGCTTAACGAAATTCGTAAAATACATGTAATTTCAAGACTT
>NW_022200199.1:0-10358 GCF_009176525.2 Contarinia nasturtii | reverse complement strand
GGATTTTCGGATCTTTTGAACCCAGAAATCATTCCGCTGTGATTTAAACCGATTTCTGGGTTCGAAATATCCGGAAATTTTTCTGTGAGCACAAATCCGATGAAGAACTGATATAGTAAAAATGATTTGTTACAAAAAATAATGTAATAAAATTCGCTTCGACAAGAACAGAAATGTACTATTGAATGACTTGAAAAAATCTGAAAGTGTAGATGCTCTTGTACGTTATGTTTTTGAAAGCAATGGTCAATTACACAATTGACGATAATATATTAAAAATTTCTGTTTTATTTGTTATTCCCAGGATGCATAAATTTAAGTTAAATTGAATGCTTTAGAATGTATGTATGAATGTTGACAGTGTATCAGTCAAAGAAGAAGTCTTGTATAACTTCGTGTCCGTAGTTTTTTTACAATTAAAAATAGAATAATTGGGAATTTTAAATAAATTTTTGTGTGTGATGGTAGTTTTATTGTCAATGTATAGTGGTCAAATGGAGTTTTTTAGTGTCATCATCATTTATTGAAGTTATTTATGGTTTTAACCAGATGTAATCATCGTATTTGACCAAAAGACGATTGAACATACATTCACATATACAGCTGATAACTTATCATTTGACAGTAATAAATCAGTTCTGACCGACGTTTTTACAGTGTAATTACGTAATTACTTAAGTAAGTACTTTAGCTAAGACACAAACCGTGCAATGAATCGAAAACTACACCGGTGCCGTGATAAATGTTCCAGAATCAGCGGCAGAGGTGATAAGAGAAAAATAACATGTTTCGGTTGCGGTGAGCTTTTTTTTACTCATTGTTTGAACTTGAGTTTAGATGCAGTCACACAAAGATCGTTTTTTCAAACAAATTCAATAATTCAATTGATATGCCAACAATGTATTGAACCATTAAGTAAATTCAAAGAACAGCAACAACAACAAACACATCAAAATCACTCTTCTAAGACAAACAATGACAATAACATTATCAGATCATCCAAATCGACAAAAGAGACTGGCTCTCTCTCTAAGAATCAAAATACTAACATAAATAGTATCACGGACGGTGCAAACAACCAAATAAATGATTTCCAGGAAAACGTTTATAAAATGTTGCATACTATTACCGATAAAATTGATAATTTTGATAAAAATATGGCAGATTTTGGTGCAAATAAAAATAGTAATATGAATACGGCTTCAAATTTGATTTCAAACAATGTTACCGATGATCATTTCTCCAAATTACATGTGAATATTATTGAATTACATGCTAAACTTGACTCACAATGTATAAAATTGAATACTAAAACAGATAATCTGCAATCTGATCTTGCATACAAAATTGAGTCATTGAATTCAAAATTAGATTCACATTTTACGGGAAACAATAAACCTTCAAGTATCTCATCGAACAATTTTAAAACACCTTTAAATAAATCAAATAAAACAAATCTATTGGACTGGTCACTTAATATTAATCAATCATTGTTAGCGAGCCCTAATCATGACAATTCGGATTTATATTCGTTAATCGCTGGATTTGAGCGTAATACATGGGCATCGCTTGATCACTTGCGTGAAAAAATTAATGATAACAATGAACTTATATCAAATTTGCAATCATCCATCCATCCCATTGTGAACGATCGATCAAACATACACTCCACTACAACACCGTTGGCAAATGCCTCTGCTCTATCAGACGCAATTTATATCGATTTGATTAATGATATACACGACAAATGTGACGTCATTGATAAGAATTGCAACGAAATGAATCGTAAAATTGACACTCTAATGGAAAGTGCAGTACAAGAAATTATAAATGGTAACATTACGGCAATTTCAACGGATCATATTCAGTCAACTATGTCGGTAAACATCCAGAACGATATTGATTCAAACAATGGCTTGACCGCTGGTGAAACGTGCTCACAAGAAGAGGATGTTAAGGAGCCGGAAAATTCACTAGAAATTTTTGAATGTAGATGGAAAAGAGACTGAACAATATTTGAATAACGTGGAATTAAATCATAATCATAATATCATCGAATTTCAACCATTGAAAAAAGAATTTCATTTATCCAAATTACAACCAAACGTTACATCTGACCAACTAATTAAATACATTTCGTCAAAAATTGATATCAGACAAGGTGAATTGAAAGCGTTTAGATTAACAAAGAAAAATCAAGATATTTCTCGTTTATCCTATGTCAACTTCAAAATTGAGACAAATGAGAGAATCGGTGGTTTGATAAGTAACCAAAAATTCTGGCCGTCACCTTGTAAGATCGTGCCTTTTGTAAGGAAAAATGTATGCAAATTTGATTTCAATTCTCTCTCTCCGGCTACTGATATATCGACGGTGGATTTTCAAACGGACCAATTGATATCACAGTATCACAGGCAGCGGCAATAAATACATCAACTGATAGTAATGCAGAAAAAATTCAACGGAAAAGTAATATTCTAGCGAATATTCATTTGAATGTATTCTATCATAACATTAGAAGTGTTAATAACAAATCGGATGAATTATTGCTGTCAACAAATGCGAGTATTTACGATGTCATTGTATTAACTGAAACCTGGCTAGACCCATCACAAAATTCAAATGAGTTTTTCAGTTCAAAATATTCAATATATAGAACTGATAGAAAAGCATCGTCAATTTGTAATAATAAAGGAGGTGGTGTGTTGATTGCACTTAAAAATGAATTTGATAGTGAACAATTTTCAACACTTGAAATGGCTGGCTTGGAATCAATTTGTGTCAAAATTTCACTATCGGATTGTTTTATCTATATATATTGTCTATATGTTCAACCATCATCAATGGATAAAGATATCTACGAAAAACACATGTTAGCTATTAAGTCAATTGAGAAAATCCGTACTGATAAAGACATCGTTCTGTATTGTGGTGATTGGAATCTTCCTGAGGTGAGATGGATACAAAATGATGATGGTGTCAGCTTTTTACCAATTATTGGTGACTCAATGAGTAATAAAGCTATTATATCCAGGAGAGTTACCACAACACTTTTAGAAATAGGACTATCTCAAATTTGTAACTTTGAGAATAGAAGCAGCAATGTACTAGACCTATTTTATACTAACATGCCAGAATTGACAATTATGAATCACGCAGAAATTTTATTGATACCAGACGAAATTTCTGATAAGGCACATATTCAATCTGTGTGTACAATTGAATGTCAACCCAAGACGTTTATCCGAGACGTTCAAAATGAGCCTCAATTTTGCTTTAAAAAAGCGGATTTTGACGGTATCAGAGATTACCTGGAACAAGTCCCATTTGACGATGTCCTAAATCATGACGACATTAATGATATGGTTAAAGCTTTTTATGATATTATTTATGAAATGTTTGATCAATATGTGCCTCGTTCATCTCTTCGTATCTCAAATAGACCAATTTGGTTCAACAAGAAACTTTCTCATCTAAAGAACGTGCGAAACAGAGAATATAAAAAATTATCCAAAAATCGTTTGCAAAATCCAGAGGCTGATACGCAATTATTTACCAAAGCAATGAATGAATTTAACGAATATCAAAAACAACGTTATAACGAGTACATCAGCGATGTTGCACGAAACTCGAAGAACAACCCAAAACTATTTTGGAGACATGTCAATGGAAGGAGAAAATCAAATAATATTTCGTGTAAACTGGAACTAGAGGATGTTATCGCTTCAACTGATACTGAAAAGGCAAATTTATTTATCTGTATATGTCAAACATGGTAATGACTCGTCACTGAATCAATTTATCAATGAAAGAAACGATCGAGGCTGTTTCAATATAAACATATCTCATGATTCAATTCTGAATACGCTTCTGAATATGGACCTGAATAAAGGAGCTAGTCCGGACCGTTTATCTCCATTATTCCTTCGAAACTGTGCCGATTTATTGGCATATCCCTTATTTCTGATATTTAATAAATCCATTCAAAACTGTGCTTTTCCAAATCAATGGAAGATAGGTATGACAATTCCTATATTCAAATGTGGAAAAAAATCTGACGTTAAAAACTACAGAGGCGTAACAATCGAAGCTAACTTGGCCAAAGTGTTTGAAATAATTGTACATAAACAATTGAAATTATCAGTCACCCCTCTATTATCTAAAACACAACATGGCTTTCTATCGAATCGCAATATTGAAACTAACTTAATGGAGCTTTCTCTTCATGCAATTAATGCATTTGAAGAACAAAAACAATTGGACATATTTTACGCAGATATACAAAAGGCTTTCGATGTCGTGAATCAATCATTATTAATCCAGAAGATGGCAAAGTTCCCAATTAGCAATAATTTACTTCGTTGGTTCATATCATACTTTGAGAATCGTAAACAATATGTGAGAGTAAATGGCGTAACATCAGATTCTTTTGAAGTTCCATCGTCAGTTGGCCAAGGAACCATTTTGGGACCTCTGTTATTTTTGATATTCTTTGATGATTCGGACAGCAATCTGGAATCGGTGTCAGCTTTAAACTTTGCGGATGACAAAAAATTACTTAAAATAATTAGAAACAGTAATGATGCTCTGGAATTACAACTTTCCATAGATAGATTCATTAGATGGTGCGACGAAAATGGACTTCAAGTTAATATCTCAAAGTGCAAAATACTGACATTAACTCACATCAGAAATCCAATAATACATGATTATTTTATCAATGGCAAAACAGTCGAACGAGTAACGGAAATTAGAGATCTGGGTGTTGTGATTGATGCCAAGTTGAGCTTCACAAAGCACATTGAATATATAAAAAATAAATCATCGGCTATGCTGTCATTTGTTAAAAGAACATGCAGGAGAAAATTCGATATAAATAGTGCCAAACTATTGTACGGGTCTCTGGTTCGCTCAAACTTGGAATTTGCGAGTTCAATTTGGCTGCCACATCACAAATGTTATAGAATTGCAGTTGAAAGTGTTCAAAAACAAGCAGTTATTTACTTGAATGGCGATTATCTGAATAGAGATGAGAATAATTATCAACTTGCTCCATATATTGACCGTTGTAAAGAACTTGAATTGGTGTCATTGATACGTCGTCGAATAAATGCAGCAATATTATTTTTACACAAAATCATATCTGGAAAATACAATGACCCAATGATCCGTAATCAAATTAAGATAAATAGTGGCAGAAGAACCATCAGAAATCCAGAATTCATCAAAATTCAATTCCACAGTACTGATTATGGTTTATATTCACCATTCAATATTGCTTGTCGTGCATTTAATCATGCGTCAATGTTCATCGACCCGACTCTACCTTTCTTCGAATTCAAAGACAAATTGTTGAGATTGCCAGATATAGTTTTTGGCGACTTATTACACCTGAAATAATTGGGAGAATTTTTGTTTTTGGTGGTTTCTTTTTATCGATCGAAAAATGAAACTTCCAATCCAGGTTATAATTCTTAAATCATTTTCAATTCTTTTAAATTAATTTGAATTTTTCTATTCGGGTGTTTAATAGTATATATCGCATATAAATCGTTGGATCTCATGGGGGAAGGATTATCGTTAGCTGCCATTCTTTAGACTGACACAAAGCTTTAAAAGTTATGAAATGAATCGATATGGAGCACTTGGATCAGATTGCAATCAAATATAATTTAATTAAAAATGTGATATTCTATTTTTGATGACTGACTTATTTTAAATTCTATTTTTACTTATATATATTTATTTGACTTTTGTTAATTTCTTTTTTACAATCAACATTGTTGTGATATTTTTCGACTTGAATTTTTGCTTGGACAAACAACTATTGTTGTATTTTTTAATTTTTTTCATTTTATTTTATTGAACTTGTTGAAACTCATTTTGACTTTTTTTAAATAATTCACTGTACAGTCAGTTGTATTGCTTTAGATTAAAATTGTAAGAAAAGATCTTGGTTTTTAATGAGGGAATTTATCCACTCTTTTCCAAGCGAAAAACATTATATTGTCATCCTGCTATAGGTAGACATTAAAACCAAATAAATAATAATAATAATAATAATAATGAAAATAGTATATTGTTCCATTGCGTATTAAAGTGAAACATAGTAATATTACACGAAACAAAATTGATGTGGTAATGTACTTAAGTTGTATGAATTAAATTAGTGGCTTCATATTCAATTTGACTATTGTGCTGATTATCTAACATACCGAGTAAACAATTTGAACGAATTTTTATCTATTATTTTGGGTAGCGTCTAGACACACCAGTAACATCTGCATCCATTTTAACGAATTTCCGCATGTGTGAGCAAATCAGAATGACGGAAAGATTTTTGATCTTTGGTAACACCCAGTGTTCAGGAAGTATATCGTGGTTGTCTTGCATCCAATTGTGATAACGAGCAATCTTTGCTTGCATCTCAAGCCACATTGGCAACGATGCGAACCAATTTTCTTTTGTATCTTTTGCGATGTTGTCGTCGGATGGTCCGCCAATGTCTCTTGCACAACTCAGCAAGCGGTAGCGTTTGTTCAATCTGTCAACATTATAACGGGTTGAATTGTATTGATGGATTGCCCAATTTACTGCATTTTTTATATCAATGTCATCGAAAACGTAGTCTGGATCAACATTGTCCTCGTTGAATTCCCAAACTTTCAAACTTAAAAACTCATTAAGACGTTTTTCATCATGTGTGGTGAGGTTGGTTATGACATTTCGTGCGTACTGTTGATACATGTACTTCATATGGTTGCCAAAATAATTGTTGTTTAGCCATTTGAATCGATTGTCGCATCCCAATCCTTCGAATGTTTCTACAAACCACGGATCCATGCTTTCTTCTTCTTTGTATGTCTCGAAAACAGCAAAAAAAACATTCCTCAATTATGTGAATGCCATCACCTAAGAAAAAACAATGAGCATTTTTTTTATAAAATTTAGAAATAACATGCTAAAAAATTAACAAACAATTTAGAAAAAAAACAATTTAATCATTACCATCGTCGAAAAATGTCCAATCGTTCGTTCGTTTTGCCTTCTCATTTTCTTCTCTAATCTTTTGCAAAAATAGTAATGAGGCCAGTTCGCAAATTTTTGTGGATTCAATACTAATTTTTTCTATCCACGGTAACACTGTGTCATGATATTCTTCTTTAATAGCTGTTGTCGCCGATATCTTGATTGCAAAAAGTCCGACCTCTTCTTTCAGAACCTTGCGAACTTTTGGCCTAGGGCCAAAAATACGACCAGTTTCTTTTCTTTTTCGTCCCATTGTAAACGCAATCCAAACAATTCAAACTCACTTCAACAAAAATTCAATCGCTGCAATTATTTCAATTTAATTGGCATATAAACACCATAAACCAGTAATGCTCAATCTAATAGCTGAACAGAAAGGAAAACAATTGCATTAGTTAAGTATTTGATACTGTTATGTCAATTAGACAATACATTAAATATGAGTTTCAGGAGTAATCAGTGAATGGATTAAAGTTAGTTTTCATGGGAAGTCAAATAAAACATGTTAATTTGCTCACTGATCCAACAGAACTAAGTGAAATTTTATTTTTTGAAATTATAAATGCTTTATGATTGATGTGCCATCGACAATAGGCTTACCATATATGGAGTTAAATTTTACTTGATTTGCTTTACGTTACTTTTGTCAACAATGCAATTTTAATGAATTTGAGTTTATGGACTTTATAATACAATTTGAATGAATTTACTGGACTTTAATACAATATTATTTGAATGTGCAAAGTGTTATTTTTTTTCTTTTTTCTTTTTTGTTAATTGTTCTTATTGAACATCCTCCCGGGCCTCAATAATATGACTGCAGTGGGGGCATTTGAACTCTCGCATTTTATTTAGACTCTCCCATGGCCAAATCGATGTTGATCGTCGTCTCTCTACACTGTGTTCAATTACAACTTGCTCTTTGGATATTTGATTTTGTTTTCTCATTGCTGGACGCGGTGTATCCAAATGGTTGTTTACTTTTGTCGACTTTGTTTCATCCTCATAATTCGTCTTGGGCATGGTCATGGTTGAATGTACGAAACGTTTTGCTTCTCGTTGTTCTACTACTTGTTCCAAATGTGCATTCGTCACACATGGTATTTTCGCTTGTGCTTGAGTTGATATTGCCTGGCTTATTGTAGGTATCATATTTCCTTGCATTTGCGATAAATCCATTGGTGCTATTGGTGCACATGGTATCGTGATTTTTTGCATTTGAATAGCTTCGTTCATCGATGGATGTATTGTTTTTTTTGCTGTCGCTGCTCTATACAATATACGCAGTATGTAAAGAAGAAACATCACAAAACATATTAAAAAAATCACCACAACTGTGTGCTTTGCATGATCTTCCGAATTCGTTATGGATAGGTTTACGTTTTGATGATTTTCTGCTGTCTGATCATTTTTTATGATAGAAAATTTGTGGGCATTCGTCATCGTTGCCAAAGTGAGCACTGCCAATAACGATGTCAAAAAATTGTTGGTATTTTTATTTGTTGTTGTCGCTATTGCTTTAGCCCTTTCGTCTCCTGTATCGAGCGGTAGTGGGGAAATTTTTGTTATTGTTCGTTTTATAACGTTTTTTCCAATTTTCACGTCCACTACTCTTGTTAAACCGTCGGCGCCTGGATATTTTTTCATCACTCGACTCAAAGTCCATTTTGTTGCTGGTAATGAGTCCTCTTTTACCATTACCAAATCATTGACATTTATTTCTTTCTGTTTGGTGTTCCATTTGCTTCGCACTTGTAACGTGTTCAAGTAGTCATTTTTCCATTGTTTACAAAAATTTTGAAAAAGTTTCTGCACTAACTGCCCCCTTGCCAGATAACTTGTTTTTTCATCTTCATAATTGGTGTCGGGTAATAGCTCCATACTTGTCATATTTAAAAAATGCGCTGGCGTTATGGCTTCAAAATCGTTGGGATCCGTGCTCATTGCACAGATTGGTCTTGAATTTAGGACGGCTTCAATCTGATTCAACAATGTGACCACTTCTTCAAATGTCAAGCATTTTTCTCCCATGGATCTTTTCAAGTGGAATTTCATACTTTTCACCGCCGCTTCTGCCAGTCCATTATGATGTGGGCTTCCTGGTGGTGAAAAATGCCAGACTATTTCTTGTGATAACAACTCTTCATCCACCACACCTTGATAATGTTCTTTTTCTCTTTCGCTCAGATCCTGAATGATTTTATTGGATTTTAAAAAATTGGAGCCATTATCAGAAGAAATGTTGCTGATTTTTCCTCGTTTTGCTATGAATCGTCGTAACGCTGCTATGAAACACTCTGCTGTTAAACTGCTGACCAACTCCAGATGTATAGCTTTTGTAGCCATACAAACGAAAACTGAAACGTAGGCCTTTTCTCTTTTGCTATTTCGTATTGTCGACGTTTTGATCATAAAATGTCCGGCGTAATCGATTGCTGTATTAACAAATATCTTGAATGGCATATTCACTCGATGAGTTGGCAGGTTAGCCATTAACTGCTCCATCGGTTTAGGTGCGTACTTCGCACACAGCATGCATTTTTTCAACACTTTTTTGATCGTCGATTGTGAGTCAATCACCCAATATTTTTTTCGTAGTATCGACTCCACGAGTTTTGAGCCCCCGTGTAAGGCCATTTTATGAGCTTCAATTATAATCAATCGCGTAATTTCGTTGTTTTTTGGTAATATTATTTGATGTTTATTATCAAACGGAATGTTCGTATTTTCTAATCTTCCACCGACTCTAATTATTTCGTCATTGTCCAAAAATATATTCAACTTGATCAATCTACTTTTTTATTTATATTTTTACCAAGTTTAAGACACAATATTTCGTCGCTGAACGCTTCGTTTTGCACGATTTCCAATATCGTTGTCGTTGCTTTATTCATTTCTTTCACTGTAATCTGATTCTTTTTCTTTGATTCACATCGACAATTATTTACAAAGCGCAGTACAATTGCGATTATTTTTTTTAATTTGTGAAATGACGACGCTTGTGGCAAAAAACACTCATTATTTTCTGTTGTTATTAACGCGTTTAATTTGATTGGTTTTATTTCACTTTCGGTTTCAAACTTTTGCTCTGAATGTTCACTAAAATTGAATTTTTCCTGTAGCATTTGTGGTCCGTTCCACCACAATTCATGATTAATCAACTCGCTGCTCATTACGCCTCGTGATGCGCAATCTGCCGGATTTTGTGTTCCGGCTTTATGATACCACTTTACTTTTTTAAATGATTTTTTCGTTATGTTGTTTATTTTTTCAACTCGCGACGCAATGAATTTTTTATATCGTTTCGGATTACTAGTAATCCATGCAAT
>NW_022200198.1:0-4806 GCF_009176525.2 Contarinia nasturtii | reverse complement strand
TTTAACAGTGGCTCATTTGCTGCTTAAACTTACACCCGAACAATTGGCGATTCGTGCCGGTGAACATGACACCGATTTGAATACAACACGTCAAGAACGAAACGTAACGGATATTATCATTCACGATAATTACCTCACCGGTAGGCTGAAAAATGACATTGCATTGATCGTGGTGGATAAATCATTGAAATTGACCAATGCTGTGAATACTATTTGTTTACCACCCCCAAGCATTTACCACCCCCAAGGAGGTACGATTTGCACTTCAGGTGGTTGGGGCAAAAGTGCGATCAATCAAAATGGAAAATATCAAGCAACGCCGAAAAAAATTAAACTACCCATTGTGGATCACAGCATTTGCGAGGCAATCTTAAGAATTGAATTTGCGAGATTGGGTCTATTTTATAATTTGCCTGATAGCTTGATTTGTGCAGGCGGTGGCACATTAGATACGTATAAAGGAGACGGCGGATCACCATTATTTTGCAGAATTCCAAATGACATCGGACGATTTTATCAAACAGGCATCGCCGCTGGTATGACGCGATATGGGGAAATGCTACCTGGATTGTACGTTAATGTTGCATATTTTAGCGATTGGATCACACAACAACTTCGATTTATTAACGGGAGGATGAGAGCGGAAAATATTTTATCATACGATTTGTTCTTTTGAGAATTTTGTTTATCGAAAAAGAAATTTTGAAACATAGTCATGTTCTTGGGGAAATTGACAGAGTTTCAGGTAAAGAAACGGTTCTTTATATTGTCAAGTTTTACTATAATTTTGAATTTAACATGAACATTTCTAGAGTTTAAGTTTTTTAATAAAAAAAATTTGTAAATAATGTTTGTTTGTTTTTCGTCACTTTTTTATGTCTTCTTGGACTAGTCTCGTCATTGAACTACATTGTTCATCGGTGTAAAGTATGAAACCTGATAAGGAGCACCACGTGCAAAAACTTTACTGAACAACATAAGAAGACTTAAAAAGGAAGAAATTTGAACACAGTTTCACTCCAATCACTATCTGCTATCTTTAGATAGCGTGATAAATTCAGCTTAGAGTACTCGTTGCTTGAAATATACAAAAGATTAATTTTTCAATTAATTTGTGTAAATTCTTACCGGAGTTCAAGCTCTAAATTTAGTAGTTTTGCTACCGTTCTTACAACACGTACCGGTGGACTGAAATCCAAATTGTACAAAACCAATCTGTTACTCATATTTATCACTGTTGATATGGGAACTGTGTCTTCGATGAGCTTCTTATTTATATTTTTCTTGTGTCATTTGAATGGTGTATCTTAAATCGTCTCGATTGTTGCATATCATTGCAAGATTATGAATAAAACAAACCAACCACACTCCTATATGCAATAAACGTGACCATGAAAATTGAGAAATTGACACCAGAATATGCGATAAAAACGACTGATTATAGTTGACTCAAGCTATTATCTTTGGATATTTATCTGTACCAAATATAGCACTTTGCCAAGTCATAAAACTTAAGTGTTGTTGTCACTAGTGCTGTCATCTAATGAGCTGAATTATTCAATTAGACGAATTAGACCCCCAGAAGTTCTGGTCAATTTCAATCTACTGGTTCCATGAATTTAACTCAAATTATCGAATTTCGGATGGAAATTTTTTTTGAATTCTATTCTCTGTAATTTCGGCTTATCGATGAAATTGTTGTAAACAATGCCGTAAACGGCGAAATCGGTCACCTCTGTTCACTTGTGATAATTGTTAAATGTTGTTTTTTCTAATTGTTTCAAGTGCGAAATATGTTTGATTTTCGATTGCATTCTTTACAACAATTTCATCGTTGAAAATGTACGGCTTATGTATAGAAAACAAACATGTTGTTTCAAAAATCTATATAATTAATTTTGGCTCACTTTAAAAATGATCTTGACGCTTACTGATTATAAGTTATCAGTAATAATTTTCAAAGAGATAAGAAAAACAATAAACAAGTAATACAAGAAAAAAGAATAGTAAGAAAAAATACAAAAAATTATATGTAAATATTCCTAAAAATTTAAAAGTACAAGTTTATCAAAATTGAAATCCAAAGAGATCTCTCAACATTTATTAGATGAAAAAACTGTAACAAATATTTAAAATTCACATTTTAATTCTGTTTATTTTTCTCAAGAGCACCTTGAACAAGTTGACGGTATTGTTCCGTTGATGATGCATTCAGTTCGTCAAAGAATGGAATCGTCTTGCTTATACGTTTCAGCCAAGCTGTTATCTTTGGATATTTATCATTTTTAATCGGAGCATATACTTCAAGCAGAAGCAAAGTAATTGATACACTGATATCGGCAATTGTCAAATGATGGCCCACTAAAAATGGATCGGTTGCGAGAAATACTTCCAAAATGTCATAAGCAGCATACATTGGACTGATTTTGTCTTGTGGAATTTCTTTGCCGCCATTGAAAAAGATATGTACAGAGCAATCGCGCAAACGTACAAACAAACTGGCGGCGTCAAAAAACAGACGTTGATTGCATTTGGCTCTCGATTGTAAATCTTTTGGATACAATGCATCATCTTTTGCATATTTGTCCACTAAATAGGCGCAAATTGTGTGACTGTCCCAAATGGCAAAATCTCCATCGACCAATGTTGGAACGGTATGCTCGGGATTAAGCTAAAAATGAAGAAAAATCGTCGATGTTAATCACTTTTCAATCACTAATCACAGTATATAAATTACCTTTATGTACGGCTCTTTCAAATGCTCACCGTTCAACAAATCAACATTACTAACATTGAAAAAAAATGTGTTCATGACATTTTAAATTGTACAAAAAAGTTTAATTAATTTGTAAAAATTCTTACCGAAGTTCAAGCTCTAAATTTAGTAATTTTGCTACTGTTTTTACAACACGCACCGGTGGACTAAGATCCAAATTATACAAAACCAATTTGTTACTCATATTTATCACTGCTAATATGCGAACTGTGTCTTCGATCAAGTTTCAAAGCAGACTATTTTGAATAGCGATTTGATGAGCCTCTTATATATATTTTTCTTGTGTCATTTCAATAGTGTATCTCGTCTCTCTTGTTACAAATTATTGTAAGATTATGAATAAACAAAACAACAATACAACAACAATAGGCAATGAACGTGACCACGTCATGGTGACTTGCAAGTTTTTCGTTGATGAAAAAAAATGTGAAATGGACAGCAAAATATGCGACAAAAACGATTGGTTATAGTCTCACAAAGTGCCAAGTCATAAACTTAAGTGTTATTGTTATTTATTTAGCTGATTTATTCAATTAGGACTCAAATTCTTGTGAATTTCAACCGGGTCCATGAATTTACCTCAAGTTGATTGCTCTAGAATAAAAACAGCATAATGAATGGTTCCATATCAAAGCGCCGAAATCAGATGTTTTTTCATATAGATTTGGTGTTGTAATTGATACAAACTACAACAACAAATATCTGTAAAAAAGACTTCTTGTTTCGCTTTGATATAATATGCTGTTTTTAAAGTGTAAAAATAGTAGAAAATGATTGACTTTCAATTATTTCAAATTACGCGAAAAAACTCAAAATAAACATAATGCTGTTTTGATTCTAGAGCGGTCAATTATCGAAATTTTGATGGATATTAGTTTTGAATTCTATTCTCTGTACAGTTGGGAATTTTGGATCATTTTAGTGGAACACGATTTGGATTTTGGCCAACTGTAAAGTTACCAATGATAACTTTCATAGAGATAAGAAAAACAACTAATAGCACGGGGCTTTTATGTTCAAATTTATATTATAGTATATATTGAAACATAATGCTGAATAGTCATGTATATATGAAAAATATGCACAAATAGATGTGTATAACTGCATAAGTTTGGTGAATGTTTCGTGAATATTTCATATATATATAATATATTTCATTCTCTTTTGTGTGGAATTTCTTCGTTCCTGTGTATCTATACTGTATGTGTTCAATGAATATTCACAATATACAGTATAAAATACGAGATATTCACTGGAGATTTATGCCGTAGATGTGATGAATAAGACGTGTTTATTGTGAATATTTTGTAAAATGTATATTCTTAAAAGCCCCTAGTAACATAGTAAGAAAAAATCCCAAAAAATATCCAAATATTCCTATAAGTAGAAACATACAAGTTTTTCAAAATTGTAATCCAAAGCAGAGCTGGGCACGAACAGTCGGTCGTTCGTTCGTACATTGAAAAAATATGTTTTTGTGGTCGGTCGTTCGTTCGTTGAAATCATTAATGATCGGTCGGTCGTTCGTAAAAATTGAAATGTTCGTTGTGTTCGTTCGTATGTGCGATCGAACACCGAACACGCCCGGACGTCCGGATGTTCGGCGCAAAAATTGTCAAGTCGAGTTTGCAATTCTCTGTTAAATATTTTTAAATTGTACAAATAATAATAATAATTAAATAAATGTCAAATATTTTCTAATTCATATTCATTTGTGTTCTTAATTTGAACACTAACAAAATATTAAATTTTCTTATTACGAATTTTAGGAAATTCCGTATATTTGGTATAGTCTATAACTGAAATAACCTCATATTTTCAATGATGAAATAATATACGAATTTCATAACATTTCGTAAAAAAAAAAATTAATATTTTGAACACTTGAGAAAGAAAATTTATGTGAATTAGAAAATATTTAAAAATTTATTTATTTAAATATTTTTTTCTTTAAATTTGTCCAATTATAAATTATTTAACAAACCTGATTTTACAATTTTGCTTCGAACATCCGGACGTCCGCACGTGTT
>NW_022200197.1:0-1520 GCF_009176525.2 Contarinia nasturtii | reverse complement strand
GAGTCATATATCAAACAGTTTAAATTATTATAATTCAGCGTATAATAACCGTGCAATACCGCTTTTTAATATTCCAGTTAGGGGAAGCGATTACACAAAATATGAGGCAATTAATTATATGCTTATTACATTCAATGATTATTATACAAAGATTGATTGATTTAGAAGTAAATTTATCGACGGTAAAGAGACGGAAAATGAGAATTGAGAAATATTTGAAAGAAAATAGATGAATTGTAAACATAAATGAAATCTTTTTATAATAATAATTATTTATCTCTTTCAAAACTGCTTGATGCAAGAATTTAATCATATTGTATTTATTTAAATTATTTTGAATAAACCACCAAGGCGAAGGAACGCTGTTCGGTGCAGTTATTATTATTATAAATAATTTAATAACAATTTAATTCTTACATTAAGCAGTTTTGAAAGAGATAAACAATAATTATTTATATTACAAATTATTTCATTTATGTTTTAAATTCATCGATTTTGTTTTAAATATTTTTCAATTCTCAGTTTTACTTTTGAAAAATTTACTTCTAAATCAATTAAATTAGTATCACTGTTTGGATTTTTTTTTTGTATAATAATCATTAAATGTTGCTAACATATAATTAATTGGTTCAAACTTTGTGTAATCACTCTTTCTAATTGGTATATCAAATAGCGGTGTGGCTCTGGTATTATGCGCCGAATCGTAATATTTCAAACTCCATGAATAATTTTGAAGATGAAAGACACTTGCGCCACCTTGCGTGTCTCCTCAAGCGTAATCATTTGCAAAAACAGCAGTCTATGCTCATATTTCGGAAGTCTATAGCTGTCCCAGTTCATTCTCCTTAGCGCATAAAGTAAAAATTGCTTTTGTATTGACTCTATTCTTTTGCACATATTTTCGTAGTGTGGATTCCATATTTCGGAACCGTATTCGATAATTGGTAATACAAATGTAAAATATAGGCGTTTAATTGTCCATGGGTCGACAAAATCCCTGCTGTAGAACTTTAACCAAGTGAGTCTTGATTTGGCTTTAGCAGTGACATGCTCAATGTGTGATTTGAAAGTCATTTGCACATCAAGCAACACTCCCAAATCCCTCATTATAAAGACTCTTTCAATTTGAACGCCGCCTATGTTGTATTTGTATTCATTTGGGAGTATTGACAGCTGACTTGACAGGTTGCATTTTTTTAACCGAGTCAAATAAAAATGATAAAAACAAATATTTAAAATAGAAAAATGGACAGCACAGCAAAAAAAACTAAACACATCGCAAGAACAAATTACGCTGCATACGAGGAAAGTGGAGAACAGCGGAAAAGTGTGAAAATTGTTGAAAAATCAATTGGTGAATCGTGTTTGTGAGTGACTTCTGTTTTGTGTAACAAACATAACCTTCATAGAACCGGCATAACACTCACTGTAAACAGCGACATCTGTTACACGATAGCACAACAATTTTCGTAGTCGCTGTAACAACAATGAACAATAAACATAACTGCAGTGAAAAAAAA
>NW_022200196.1:0-1271 GCF_009176525.2 Contarinia nasturtii | reverse complement strand
TCCTCGCAACAGGAAGATAAACGGAGAGTCAAGTTGTTCGATAAAAATTTAGGTATGTTGTTGAGCCAAGGTGTTGAACGGCTACGCCGTCTTAAAATAGAGGTCTCGCGCTCTACTATCAGGAGAAGATTAGATGTTGCCGGTGTTCGTTATCGCAGTAAATTGAAGAAACCGCTTTTGACAGAAAACCAGAAGAAAAAGGCACTGACGGGGCAAAGCAAAATTCAACAAGAGATTGGAGCGAAGTTATATACACTGACGAGTCATTCTTTTGGCTGGTGAATAGCACTACCCATGCCTAGTCTAGAGCCCAAAAGAGAATGGTCGTTCGCACGGTAAAGTATCCGAAAAAGGTGCATGCTTATGGTTGCTTTTGTGAAGCTGGTTTTGGAAAGTTGACCATATTCACGGGGATTCCAAGCGCCGTGAGGATGAACCAACATTATTCATCGACACCGTTACCCATCGCTAAGAAGTTCTATGGCAACCACAATTCGAATTGGCTTCTATTAGAAGACAACGATCCAAAACACAAAAGTCGTCTATGCAATGCTTGGAAAGAGGAAAATGACATTAAACAAATGGACTGGCCGCCACAGTCACCCGATTGCAATCCGAACGAAAATTTTTGGGCTATTATTAAGGCATGGCTTCGTGGTAAAACATACCGCAATTTGAAGCAGCTCAGTTCATTCATTCAGCGCCAGTGGAAAGGTTTTCAAAGCGAATATGCTGAAAATTTGAGCAAAAGTATGCCGAATAGATGTGCCTGTGTGATCGAGAAGGCAGGAGAATGGATTAAATATTAATTTGTGGCGCCGTAGCTTAGATACTAAATAGAATGTATATAAAATAATTTTGTAAAACTCTTGAGTTTTATTATAAAAAATCAACCTCTCTCTATAATGAAACATACTGTAATTGCTCAAATTGATGATGTTATTACACGCGGATCTGGATTTTCTTTGAAATCAATTAATGAACTAGTTTTTCAAGTAAATAAATATGAACCATTGAGAGGATCATCATTCATTGTGCTACCGAAGTATTTAACTTCAAAGAGAGCTATTGTTAATGTTCAAAACAATGATGCAATGTGTTTTAAGTGGGCTATATTATCAGCTCTTCATCCAGCAAAAGGAAATCCATCTCGCATATCAAATTATTTGTATTACGAGAATGAACTGGATTTTGATGGCATCGAATTCCCCGTTAAAATAGACCAAATAAGCAGATTTGAGAAATTAAATCCATTGATTTCTGTGAATGTT
>NW_022200195.1:0-3404 GCF_009176525.2 Contarinia nasturtii | reverse complement strand
TTATTTTTTTGTGTGAAAAATAGTCTGTGCAAATTTTTACGTCATTAAGGTAGCATACAGGCATGGCTCCCATACAAAAATTAAATTTTTCGCGATTTTTTCAAAGAAACTCTGTTAAAACTTAATTGTATCTCAAAATAAACATCGGATTCGGTTTTCTCGTGCCAAAAAACCCCCCAATACATATTTTTGAGTGTTTAAGTCTACATTAAGTATGACTTTTCGACGAAAATTGGACTCTTTTTCATAGGTATCACTACAGGCATGAAATTTTTTTCCATCGACCAAAGTCGCTCAAAAGCTAATGATTTCTATTCCTCGGGACCCCCAATCATCCCGTGAAGTCAGATTTCAAATAACTTTTCTGGGGGGTGAGATAATCGATGGACAAATTTTGCGTACGGCGGACAACGTACGACGTACGACGTACGACGTACGACGTACGACGTACGACGTACGACGTACGACGTACGACGTACGACGTGGAACAGACCCACAACAACCATGCTCAAAACGGCCTGATTCGGGTTCTCTGACCTCAGAAACGTCCAGAAAACATGTTTTTGAGATGTCGTAAATTTTGACCCATTGCAATACTTTCCCCTTTCACACTATGTGTGTGCGGAAAAGTAAAAAATAAAAAGTACCTGATAATAAATGATTGCGCGTAAAAGCCATTTGACACATATTGCATCTGAAGGGTCTTTCGCCGGTATGAGTGCGAGCGTGTCGAACCAAATCACTTCTTTTGACAAATCGTTTTTCACATATTTCACACTTGAACGGCTTTGTTCCAGTGTGAATTCTAACATGAATATTTAAATTGTATTTCTTTGAAAATTGCTTAGAACAGAAGTTACCTAAGGGAAGAATCATAAAAGAAAAGAACGAATAATTATAATCAAATAGTTAATAATATAAAATAAAAAGTTACATTTATAGTTAAATGAACCGGTGTGAAACTGCATGTGAATAGTTAATCCTTCCTTCCGCGCAAATCCTTTTCCACAAATTTGACATTCAAATTGTATTGAATGTGTTTGTATGTGCTTTTGAAATGTATATTTATCCAAAAGTTTTTTGAAGCAAGTTTTACATTGAAACACTTTTTCGCCTGTATGTTTTTCTTTCATGTGCAGTTTCAAAAGAAGTCTTTTGTTGCTAAAAGTAAGCGAACACAAATAACATTCGAAAATTTGATAGTTCGATATCGATATTTTATCTTCATCATAGCTATTGAAAACTTTGATTAGTTGTACCTAATGTTGATCAGAAGAAAAGAATGGAAAAAATAGAAATTAATCAATAAGTAATTGAACAGAATGAAAAATGATTGCATTCAAAATGAGTTTTCTTGTGTTAGATATAGTCTTAAATATATGACAAATAAGAAAAATTAATTGTACTTTTTTTGGTTCCTTTAAAGCAAATCCTTTGATGTGGGCCTTAATGTGATGACGATCACGTTGACATTTTAATCTAAATTTCATATTACATTTTTCACATGAATATGGCTTTTCTCCGCTGTGTATTCTCAAATGTAATGCCATTGAATCTTTGGTGTTGTAGTACTTAAGGCAAACAGGGCATTTAAATGGTTTTTTGTTCGTATGGATTCTCTCATGATTTTGACAACGTTGCATGGTATTAAATTTTCTTCGGCAATATGAACATTCAAATATATTTTCAGTAGTTGCAATTAGTAAACTGTGTCCTCGTTCATGTTGATTACCTAGGGTTAATCACACAGAAAAGAAATAATGGAAACATGAATATATGTATTGCAAACTGTTTGCTGTCGCGATTTCAGCTCATTTGCAAATTGTTCTTAATTTAAGATTTATTTTCATCCAACCAACTTTCTTATATTCTAAATAAATTTTGATTATTTCAAATGCATCAATCAGTAATGGAAAAATTATTGAAAGAATGGATAGTATTTCTTGAAGAATGAAATAGTAATTTTTACTACCTTGTTGATGACTCTCTTGCAGATACTGTTGTTTTGATATTTGTTTTTTCAATTTCCATTTTTTCAGTTCGTTCTCTTTCGAATTCTCCATCAATTTTCTTTTTTTCGACGTTTGTTTTTCCATGTTTTCCTTTTTCATGTTCTGCTTTTGTAATCGTTGACTTTGCAATGAATGATGCCGTTCTTGTAAGTGCCACTTCAAGAAAACAATATTTTCTGTCTGGGTTCTGCATATGTAACATTCAAAACATTTCTTTTGTTCTGATTGTTTACTCAAACCAGATCCAGGAGGATTTGTAGTATGACCAATATTTTTGCTTGTTTTGGATGCTTCTTCAACCTCTTGTATAGGCAAAAATTGCAATTCATTTGCATCGTAAAACACATATTCTTCTTTAACAAGTTCATCGTGAACGATGGCATCTACAAATGATTCGTCGATATTAGGACCGATGAGCTCTTTCGATGGCGTAGAAATCTCATTCAAAAATATCTCTTCGTCTATTTCAATTATATCAGGCTCTTTTTTTATGTTTGCAATGGCAAATTGCTCAAATTCAGTTTTAATAACTTTGTTTGGCACTTCCATTATATCATTCTAATGTAAAAACAACAATATTCTTTAGGACGTTGCTTAAATATTCATAGTATTTTGAAATTATCTTTTTATATATAAAAAACTCTACGATTCCTGAGCTTGAACAAAATAATGAAAACAACCCGTTTGATTACGTCTTTTAAAAATAGTAAATCATTTGAACTGTCATTCTGTCAGATTCACTTTTCTTTTGGATGTGTGACACTTACAATGACACATCAATCAGTACTAAAAAGAAGTTACACACAGTGGAGATGGTCGAATTTAGGAGCCACTTTCGAATAATAACTGTGCAAACTAAACAAAAACTAATTTGATGATAGATCGAGCAGCGATTCGTTTTTAAATTTCACTCATTGTTTAATCTGCTTCAATCTAAGTTTAAAAATATAACAGAGAAATTAAATGACTCGAATTCATTCGCTGGCGTTGAAAGTTTACCTACTCAAAAGTGTATCCAATTGTTCTTTGGGCATTTGGGAACACTTAACATATGTTTTCAAGTTGAAAAAAATCGCGCTGCATCATTTGCTTCGTCCAAATAGATATTTAGATATTTATGTACTGATTGATCAGATCATTAAATTTGTATGCTAACATCAAGAAACTAAACAACAATGTTAATAAACAATGTAAATAAAAACTTCTCATTGATAATAAGATCGATTTTTAAGTTCGAATATTTCATAAATGCTTGAATATTAGCACTCGATAATTCTCAATCGACTGATGTATACGATCAAATACTGCATACTAAAAAACACAAAAAATGTTGATGTCACCGCCGTATAGATGTGCCAAATCCGATATGTTAATACATTTTGTATTATGATA
>NW_022200194.1:0-3456 GCF_009176525.2 Contarinia nasturtii | reverse complement strand
TTGTGGTGGAACATGCGGTGGTAACATTCCGAAACCAACTGGACTGAATGTTGGATATGGACTCATGTATCCATATGGAATTGGGTTGAAACCATGACCATATGGAAAAGTGCCGTACGGACCGGGACTATACGGTGCAAAATTATGCGTAGCAAAATCGGGAGTGAGCGAACGATTACTTCGACCACGTGTTGTATCACGGCGAGATTGGTGGCCAGTTTTGGTTTTGGTGCTAGCACCAATGGCAGAAAAACGAACATTTTTTGGTTTTGGACCACGTTTAGCCGGAGTGGAAACAACCGTCTCAACGGGCTTAACTGGAGCCGGTTTTGGGTTGGCAGATCGCAAACGTGACTTATACATTTTGGTTGATATGCAAAACACAAACTGAACAAACACAAAAAATAATAATGTATAAATTTAGAAAACAATATCTCAAATAAATGTAAAAAAACGTAAAAAATATATCAATTGGACACAATAAAAAAAATGCTTACATGCTTGTTGTACGTGGTTGTGTGTTAATGACGTGATTTAAGGTTATGAATTGGAAGTATGAAAAATATTACGGCAAATTAAGTGCAAAAAAGTAAAACACGAAAACAAAACAAGAATTTAGCGATATTAAAACGAAAATAATTTTTAAAAAAAACATATATTAATTGCTTAATGTGAAACGTAGTTTTATACATTAAGCTATGGAATAGTAAGATATCACAGCGGACGGCAGTTCGCGCGAGTGACGAAACCACATTAGTGTGTTGAAAAGTCGAACTCGCTATATATACACGTAATATACGAAATCCAGACCTAGAAGGCCGTTGGCCCCGGTTGATGTATGGTTGGAAAGCCCTTGGGCTATAGATCAAGAAAAAATATAAAAGTTTGAAAATCGGTCCACCTGTCTTCAAAATATGGTCCTTTCAAGAAAAGGGTCAAAATTCAGTTTCATGACCATAGATGGCACTAAATGAGGTCATTGACCCCTGAAACATCTATATTCTTATTCTAGAGCTCAATACCTTTCCAACGACCCCCTAACCGTCGAAATCGATCAATCCGTTCGAAAAATTTATTATTTTAAAAATTTCATATGAATTCCTATGAAAAATCAAAATGTCTGTCTGTCTGTGGCCAATTTTGCGTAGTTGTTTCTGATCTTTTTGAAACTTTCTGTGATTAAAGTAGACAAAAAACTAAGACTTTTTTGTTCCGGCAATTTTCGATTTGGGCGCCATGTTGACCGTGGCCGGCCTCCAAAAGTCACTTTTCGACTTTTTTCCCTATGGTCACCGAAGCGCCATGACTTGACACCCCCCAGACATATGCATATCATTGGAAAGGTCTTGAAGTGAGCTATCGAATGAAGCCATTTGAGGTCCAAAAATTTCAAGTTGGAGTGGCCAAATTGGCCAAAAACCAAAAAGTTACCGTTTGGCCGGACACATAATGGTCATTAGCTCGAAAACTAGCCTTTCATGGTCACTTGAAAATTTCACCGATTTTAAGGCCCAAGTCTAAGCTATAAAATGCCGCATAGCTTATATCCCTAAAAATTCTTGTCTTCACGATATTTTATATTTTATATTTATTTTATTCACCGTCTGATCACAGACTGAATTTATCATAACATTTTGTACAATAGCATTCACAATGAATCACTACCCGATCGAATATCCAGCCACCAGCCTTTTCGACTTCGGAGTAGCAGACATCGATTGTGTTCATTGTTTTAATTTCTAGTGTTTCAATACAATTAATTAGTTAAATTTTTTACCGATTAACAAATATCACATTCTCTAACTTAACAATATTATTTCTAAAAATTTGCCTCGATGCCGATTCTAAAAATGTTTCACGTATTAAATTGAAATTCCTACAAGCTACATAAAATGGCTGATTGTGTGCATAGTCCGAAGTGAACATTCGTACTCTAATTAGTTCTGTATTTCTTAAATATCTTTGGTTTACGTTATATTGCTGTCGTGTGTATACAATTTTATTTCGAAGCGAACTAGACACTATTCCACCCAAAAGAAGGTCATAAATTAAAAATATAGAGGTATTTATACGCCTCCTCCAAAGCGGTTGAATATTTAAAACATTACATCTAAAATGATACGGTGGTAATACAAAGTTTTCGTCTCTCTGGTAAACAAACCTTAATGCCCAAATCACAAATCCTTTTTGAATTGATTCTATTCTATCGGAGTGTATACGGTGGTATGGTTGCCATACAATACTCGCGTACTCTAACTTTGACCTGACTAATGCACAGTATAACATTTTCGCAGATTCGATAGTGAATTTATTTTTCAGTGTGCGTTTTATGAAACCCATTGCTGCGTGTGCACTTGCTGTAACTGTATCGATGTGGTTGACAAACGTTAGTTTGGTGTCAAAAATAACGCCAAGATCCTTGTGTATGCTGATCCTTTCAAACGTATGTTGACCGTTGTCAATCGTATAATCGTAGTTGACGATGTTCCCACCTTTAGCATACGTCATCACAAAACATTTCTTCAGATTCAAATGCAGGCTGTTTTCGGTACACCAGTCACTCAATTGATTTATCGCATTTTGGAAAATGATGGCATCAATGGGCGATTTTACGGTACGAATCAATTTTAAATCATCTGCAAATAATAAAACAAGTGCATTTGATACTGTTTCGACAATATCGTTAATAAAAACAATAAATAGACATGGTCCCAATATACTTCCCGCAGGTACTCCTGATGGTGCAGTGAATGTCCGTGACTTTCTTCCGCCTATTTCGACAAACTGCGTTCGTGATGTCAAATAACCATGGAACCATTTGATAATTTGTCGGCCGAATCCAAATCTAACCAATTTCTGAAGCAATCTCAAGTGATTGACACGATCGAAGGCCTTCTCGAAATCGGTGTACAGTACATCCGTTTGACATTTTTCGATCATAGAGTCCATCGTAAAATTTACCATTTGCAGCAAATTTGTTGAGGTTGACCGATTTTTCACGAAGCCATGTTGATTGTGACTGATTTTTCCATTTACAAATAAGTCGATTTTTCTGTGAACTACAATTTCGAATATTTTTGCGATTGTTGGAATGATCACAACTGGCCTATAGTTCAAAGCGATGCTTTTTTTGCCAGACTTGAATATTGGCACTATTCTGGAATTTTTCAAAGCTTGTGGAACGAATCCCCGTTGCAATGACTCCCGAAATAGTACTGTTAACGGTTTTGCCAATGAGTGCGCGCAGTTTTTCAATAGTTTCGGTGAGATACCATCTGGACCAGCTCCTTTGCTCATGTTTATCGATTGCAACGCATTCAACACATCGACTTCATTGATGTCAATGTCAAACGATATGTCTCCACAGGCTCTGTGAATTTTGGTCGCGGGAATTTTGGTCGCGCCCTTATATTTTCTCAGCGACCAAAATTCCATATTTTAGCGACTTTTTTTTTT
>NW_022200193.1:0-2361 GCF_009176525.2 Contarinia nasturtii | reverse complement strand
ATAGCTTAATGTATAAAACTACGTTTCACATTAAGCAATACCAACGCAACGTTGTGCAATGCCCAGTAGACATGAAACTTCCTTGGAATCGTTTGTTTGATTTGAATATCATCTGTAAAAAAGCACAATTTTTTTGATTTTATGACATTATCATTTTCAATTTAATCACCTCTATACTCATCGCAAAAATGCCAAAAGGTAACCAATAAACCGCCATAGATCCCGACTATCAAATTAATTGTTAGGCCCCATCGTGTTACATAAATAAAAAACTTTCCGAAATTATTTGTTTTCTGAACATGTGCACGGAGTGAAATAACACTCAGCCGCAAATGACCAAACAACCATCGATATATTAAATAGAATGTGCTTCTGGACTTCGATTGCCATTGCGATGTAACAAACGAATCAACCAAATAATGATTAAAACCACAATTACTAACGTGTAGTTCTGCCTTCTTTGCCATCTTATCAATCACTAAACAAAACTTGAAATTTTTTATTTGATTTAATATAGAAGTATACAAACATCTTTGACGTTTATTCAGAAATAAGAATGAATTCATCAATGAAACCTACTTAATTGAAAAAAACAACTTTGGAAGCAACATACCAAAATAGTCAATAGTATACGTTTCACACACAATTTCAGTTACTACGTGTATTATGAACGCAAATACCTGTACACTGACCAGTAAACATCCCCAGCGTTCGGAAAAATTTTCTCTAAATTCCTATTGGATGTGGTAGAGGGGTCCAAAAAAACAACTTTGGCATCAAAAATTTTTCCCCAAATTCATATTGGGTCTGGATACGCCCCCTTGAAGTGCCGAAAATCGCCTTTTTTGGGTGTTATTTTCGGTGAACTCTATCTCGTATACAGGGTGTTTCACAGATCCATGCTAATCTCTCTACCACAGATTCATCAGCTCAAGAGGAGTAAAAAAGTGTATGAGCACTTTTCCCAAATCGGCTGTTTTAGTGGGGTTACAGTCCTCGGCCCCTTAGGGTCAAGATTTTCTAATTTCTGGTTGATTTCCACGGACGGTCACCACAGCGGTGTTTTTCAAAAGCAATTTTTCATTATTGTCTTGTTCGAAAGATCTCTCGGCCCTCTTAAGAATATCACAAAAAAAATTCAAAAAAAGTTTCAGTGGAGACGGTCAAAGTGGGTTGACCAAAAGTGAAAAAAATCATCGAAAATCGAGGAAAATCGTAATTTATCTCGAAAAAACATGTGATAAACCTATCTTTTTTATGCCAGAAATCGAAAGAGCATTCAATTTTGGTCCGGTATGCACATTTTTAGATTCCAAATTTATGTGGGTGTGTCAAAAATTTTAACTGTCCGAAGTGGAGCGACCGATTTTTTTTTTCATTTTTTTAAATCAACTTTTCTGGGCGTAGCGGTGCAGTGGAGGGCGCGTAATGGAACTACGTGCCCATCAAATTTACAGAACTTTTGGCAACACTGTTCGTAGTGTTTTGACATTTCATGAAATGTGACATTAATGTTCGTTCATTTGAACCGTGTTTGAGTTTTTGAAATAAAGTGATGAAATTCTAATTTATTATTGTGAGTTTGATATATATTTTATTATTATGATAAAATAACAGTGAAAAAAATGTGTAAAAACATATGTAAGTATTGAAAATTTCAAAAAAATTAGTTTAAATTTCTTGAATTGAATTGGTAAAATTTCTTATTATTTACAAGGTGCGTTGTTCTTTAAGGAGTCAGTCAAAAATATATTTCTTTTTACTACATGTGTTTGTTATGAGTATCTCTGAGCGGTGCAATGTGAGTGTGTAAATGTGTTACGGCTGGAACAAAAATGTGCTAGCGGTGGCACAAGTGTATTTACTCGACCGTAATCGACAGAACGGATAACTAACTTTCAATAATTCTGAGGAAAACTCAATAATATTTTTTAAAAATATTGAACTTAATGACGCTTAATGAAGTAATAAAAAAGAAATATATTTTGGACTGACTCCCTAAAGAACAACGCACCTTGTAAATAATAAGAAATTTTACCAATTCAATTCAAGAAATTTACACTTGCCTTTTTGAAATTTTCAACACTTACATATGTTTTCACACATTTTTTTCACTGTTATTTTATCATAATAATAAAATACATATAAAAACTCACAATAATAAATTAGAATTTCAAAAACTCAAACACGGTTCATATCAACAAACATTAATGTCACATTTCATGAAATGTCAAAACACTAATAACAGTGTTGCCAAAAGTACTGTAAATGTGATGGCGCCACCAGTACTAAAATACTACACTGCGCTAGGACGTGAACGGTCGAGTAAAAAAAGAAACATATCATAAAATATTCTTCTTA
>NW_022200192.1:0-4654 GCF_009176525.2 Contarinia nasturtii | reverse complement strand
GCAGATTTCGATAGGGACAACTAATGACATTTGTGATTTGACATCTCAACCACGGTCTGGCCTGTCTGCCAGGCACGAAATCTTCGTCGCTTTCATGGATAAATTTGAAATTATTGCAATAATAATGTCGCGTTATTGCGGTTGTATGACTTTGGCGAGGGCCTGTTTAATTCATCTGTGATCAGTGTTGAGATAGCGCTAAAGTGAATTCAGATTACAAATTCGATTTGGTCGTTGAGTGAATGGTCGGCTCTTCGAAAATAAAAATCGAATCACTCCCAAAACTAAAAAACGAGGCACCCTAGTGATCATGAAGTAGAGTGCGGAAAGTGGAAACTATGTATATTATTTGAAGAATAGAAGTGTCACACATCATTTAAAGATCAAAATATACAATGTATAGTATATACCCAAAAAACATTTGTTGTGGCAAATTCATCCATTATCGGGCATATGTTGACGGTCAATATTGGGGTCGGATTTGAGTGTAGTTTCAGTCATTTTCAACGTCGCAATGGAAAGAAAAAAGAGAAAAAATAAACTCAGTTACTAAGTATGAATCAACATCAATATACTATCGGTTCAGTTCAATAAATGATACTCACCTACGGGTTATTTTATATACCGAACTGCCCGTACTTCGGTCAAGGCCACAAAACTCAAGCCCAGCATAGTAACAAAACGTTACAATAATATTATTTAAAAAGAAATCTTAATGCTACATGTAATTAAAACTGGTCGTCATCGGAAACATCGAGAACATAAACGTAGTCCTCATCGTCACTGGAATCCTCATCGTCAGCTGCTTGATTTTGTACGGCAACAAAATCGTAAACAACAAATTGTTAGCCAAAACATTCTTAAACATTTTTAATTTCAGTGATATTTTTTCACCTTTGTACATGATGTTCTTGGCTGCAACGATATCCCGGTGCCAAACAGTTTTCAATTGAAATGGAGCTCGATCATCTTTCCAAATGCCAGTGTTTAGTTGCCAGTTTTTGAAACATACTTGAAGTTTTGACACTAAACCATCTGAATCCATTGGAATATGATCTGGGTTGGCTGCATTCAATCGATTAACAAAATCAACTGCATATTTACGCAATTGTTGGTACACTCGGTTGCTTTTCATGGTGATAATCACGTTCGGTTAATTCCATTGCGATGACTCATCTTCACTTGGAATACAATGCTGACAAACTTTGTATCGATCGCTTTTGGTTCGTCGATCGAATGGCCGGAAACATTTTGCACAAGTTTGCGATGTATTGTATTCGTCGACCAATCGTACAATACAATTTCCCAACTTCTTGAAACTGTTCAATAGTCGTCGTAATCCCGGGCATCGCAATCGCTTTTTAATACCAATTGGTGAGTTTGGAGCTATTTGAGCTGCACCAATAAAAACGAGCGCCGACTTTTTTTTCGTCAGTGATGCCGCGATTTTGTCACTGGCCCGATTCTCTCCGATGTATTTATCAAGACGGAGTCGAATAAACTTTCTTGTTGTGTACACCGCCATAGCTGGTTTCATCATTTTCACATAATAAGCGATGTAACACATCCAATGTGAACGTCCTTTCGGCGATGGAAAAAATGCATAGCGTTTATAGTCGAGCTCCCGTTGTTTTTGCAACAATTCAGTCCATTGATCGGATTTACGCTTGCGTTTGCCATATTTCGCTTTGAAATGGTATTTTGGACCATCAATTGTGATGTTTTCTTGAGATTTACGAACAAAAAATCATAGAAGTAAACAAATGATAAATAAAGAATGAATTTATTGTTTCTTACCTCGTTGCCGGATCGAACGTGTTTGCGAACGGTAGCGTTCCATGTACGAACTCCTGGATCGATTCCAAGCACATAATCAAACTCAAAATTATTGTACTTCTCTTTGATGGTGTTGTTATCAAGTTCTGGTGTATTGCGTTCAGGCTTCACGAAACATAACGAAACTGCCACACTATCGGTTGCCACAGCAAAATCGAATTCCTTACCATTTCCAAGTTTCGAAATTTTTGGCATGTCAAATATTAAATTCCAATAGAAAGCTGGATTGCTATCGTATTCAGTTTTTTCAATGTTTATTAGCTGACCGCGTTTTCCTTTTGCCAATTTCAATGCTCCAAATTTGCGCGCAATCAAATAAAAAAGATGGATATCGATGCGGATATGTTTCATATCGAAATCGTGGACTGGAACTACTAAAAAATTCTTTATTTTTGGCGGGAGTGGAGTGGTCGGCATGACATTGTTGTTCGGATCGCGTCGATATTGGAACCAGCGTTGTTTCAACATTTCATATTTCGCGTGAAAATCGAAAATTTGTCGCTGAATGTTTATAAATATTGGAATGGTTTGGAACCAGCGATCACGAATGAGATTCTGAAAGTGTACATTGATTGGCAATCCAATGCCTGCTGCTTCGTTTAATAGAAGATCGATGTTCGCGTTTCTCTCGACTCTACTTTGGAACATTACGATCTTCGTCGCACGTTTTACATCCAATTCAGTGATGAGATTTCCTTGTCGATTCAAATTCAGTTCGTAGCGCTTTAGTGTGAAAAATTTCTTGATGCGACTGAATGCCCATACTTTGATGTTATTTTTCACGTTTGTTATGTACTGAGTGATGAGATGATTGAATGCGTTTCCCATGCCCTCGCAAGCTGGCCAATTTTCTGGACGAAGAAAATCAGGACATGCTTGCTCCACAGTTCGTCGAAATGCAAGCGGTAATTTGTGGTAATTTTCTTGTAATACCGAGGTGAAACATTCACCAATTACACCATTCACGTATTTATTGAATTGATCATTCGTGTATTCATCGGATTCACCTTTAAAAAATCGAACATTTTCATCGTCAAAGGCTTTGTTTGCTTTGAACAAAAACAGTAATGACGCCAGAGTCGTAATCATTGTGGCCGAAAGGCACCAGTATGTGACCTGATCGATGAATGGTGCACGATACTCTTCCCGCAGCACTTGATTTAGAGTCATCTTCAACGACGTACTGCGCCCATTCTTGGCTCTCTTTCTTCTCATCGTGACAGATCTATTGTACAAAAATTAAAGAAAAAAATACACCAAATATAGCATAGATCACAAACACAATAAGATATAAACACTTCAATCACAAATTAAATGAAACAGTAATGAAGAGCGCATTATAAATATCACCTCTTTCCTCAACAAAGTAACTCTGTATTCTAAATCGAATGATGAAATTTATTTCCAACGTGACATCAAATATTTTGCCGATCGAAATGTTGTTGGAATATTCACAGTTAATTTTATCAACACTCTGTTATTTCGAAATTAAAACAAAGACAGTCACAAAACCAACTGTGAATATATCCATTCCACAGGGAACAGCATTCCGAACACACAAAATCGTTTTTGAAATGACAATAAAACCAATTGATCGCCCAAACCACGCTTCAAACACTCTCATATAATTCTCAAGAAATCGTGTTGAAAACAAAACAAAGTTTTATTGTAAACAAAATCGGTTGGTGCAAAAGTTGTTTATACTAACTACTTGGTTTGACACATATACACCGCGCGAATAGAAAAATGTCAGAAAGATGTCAGTTGCATTTCGAAAATTCAAAATAATAATTCCACAAATAAAGAAAAATAAATGTAATGAATGACTAGTAAAAGAGTTCTTCTGCAGAGTTTTATTTATTTCTTTCCGAATAAATTGTTTATTTTTTTATTTGAGCGTAAGATTTAGATTTTCAATATAAAACTTAATGTATTGGGTTGTGTTCACATTATGTTGTCAAATGAAATATTATTGGAAGTGAAAGAAACAAGTGGATCCATTCCATTGGAATTCGTGGAAACTATGCATATAATCTCCGTTCCATTTGACACGAAAATGACCACCAGAATGGGCCAAAACGTTACATTTTTCAACGTTAGAATGTACTAAAAACATTAGAAATTTTATGTATACATATAATCTACCTTCTAAGTTTCTTTAATTTATATTAAATAAATAATAAATTTATTCTCATTCATATTGACAGATTTCCAGACAATAGAGACACACACGGTATAAATACCTATTAAACAAAATATCGAATTAAAATTTAATTAATCTTTTTTTAATTGATCTCATAGGTATAAATACCGTGAGGATGGCAAAAGTGTGGATGTATGGCTGAGATTCTAATTATTATTATTTTCATTATATATATGAATGGGTAAGAATAATCATGAGCTCCAAACATTCTTTAAAAAAATACTGATACAAGACGATGAATTAAAATAAATGAGATAATAACTCACGTTTAAAATAAATCAGATACTTGAAAGATATTGAAAATAAAAGTGGTATGTATCAAATTTATTTTCAATTCTGGCTAGTATCTCATTTATTTTAACTCATTTGTGCATTATACCGAGTCTCCGAGAGTTTCATATAAGCCTTCCCATGTATTGATAGATCAATAGATGGTAAAAAATCGTGAAAAATGAAAAAAATATTGGAAGTATAAATTAAAACGTAAGGATTTTTCACTGAAATTGGGCATTTATTTCAAGAGGATGGTACACATTTTTTTATTCAAAGTATTGTCCATCGCTAGCCACTACTTTTTCCCATTTTCCAGGCAATTCATGGATTCCGTGCCAAAAG
>NW_022200191.1:0-1306 GCF_009176525.2 Contarinia nasturtii | reverse complement strand
TTAAGAAGTTAAGTTGAACGTAAAATTGTTTAAGCACATGTCTTCTGAACTCCATTGAACAGTTTTCGTAACTTTTTTTTGATATCAGGTCAAGTGCATAAGAAGTATGACTTCGAGCTGAACCACGATGATGTATTCACTAAACTCAACTAGTGCAACTTTCATGTCTTCTCACTTTTCCATAAAAAATGCGATTTCTTTTTGCACAAAAATGGAGAATCGATGTAAAGGAGCGAGTACGACGTTTCCCCCTTTGCTAAGCGAAATAAATCCGATATACGGCGCTGATTTAAATGTCACTCTATGTCATTCCACAATGATACATTTTTTGGCTTGACAATATATAAGCTCTTCATTCAACATGCATAATTTTTGAACGGTCGAGTAAAAAAAAGAAACATATCATAAAATATTCTTCTTACGTTTATCATAAAAATTCTCTATATTTTAAATTTATTTGTTTAAAAATAACAATAATTTCAATTTTTTTTTTCATAGATTGAACAAGAATCTAATGTATAAAGTAATACCAATGCGACACCTACCGTTAAAATAGAAAAGGAAACTTATTTGGAATTGTAACATTTTGGTCCGCCATAACAGCATCTTCGTTTTGCTTCTCTGTGATTGGTCAAGTAAAACGAAGATGCTGTCATGGTGGACAAAAATGCTACAATGGATACCAACTAAGTTTCTTTTTGCATTTTTACGGTAGGTGTCGCATTGTCATTACTATTTACATTAGATTCTTATTTAATCGATGAAACATGTTTTGTTGAAATTATTGTAATTTATGAACAAATTAATTTTTTTATAAAAAAAAAATTTTAATAAATTTTTTAATGAAAAATGTTAGAAAAATATTTTATGACATGTTTTTTTTTCAACGATTCAATAATTATGAATGTGTATGCATTTTAAATGAAGAGCTTATATATTGTTAAGCCAAAAAAGTATTATTATGAAATGACAGAGTGACATTTACATCAGCGCCGTATATCGAATTAATTTCGCTTGGCATAGGGGGAAATATTTTGACAGATAGTACTCGATCCTTTAATATTTTGGATATTGGTTCAATGTTTATTCACTTCCTATTTGAGAAATAAAAATGATGAAAATTGATAACGGGAGCAACACTAATTCATTTTTATAACAAAAGACAGCTTCTGCCGCCGTCAGGCGTATAAGTTTGGTTGAACCAAATTGCAATACGTCAAAAAAGAGCACAACAACCGACGAATAAATGCACGTCGTACCGTGTGGAGGTTTTATATGCATCAATTATGTCACCAACTAAGCATCA
>NW_022200190.1:0-6607 GCF_009176525.2 Contarinia nasturtii | reverse complement strand
TACGGTAGGTGTCGCATTGGTATTACTATCAACATTGGATTCTTATTTAATCGATGAAAGATTTTTTTTTGAAATTATTGTAATTTATAAACAAATTAATTTTTTTATAAAAAAAATTTTTATATAATTTTTAATGAAAAACGTTAGAGAAATATTTTATGACATGTTTTTTTTCAACGATTCAATAATTATGTGATTTTTTTTGTAAAATGAGATTCTATGTAAACAATGAAATGTCAAAGGGATTAATTTAATAGAGGATTTTAATTAAATTTTAAATGCCATTGTTTTTTTAATTACTTTTTTTTCTTCTTATATTATTTCGTGGTGTCATAACATTTATTTCATTTATACATCAATAATTTTGCTTTTAAAGGGGAATATTTTTCCCGTGAGAAAGCTTAATACACACATACAAATAAAAATAATACAATTTATTACAATTTGTCAATAATAACCTGAATACTTAGTCTAAATATTCGTTTTGTCAATATTTTTATTATTTGTTTCTGTCATTTCGAGCCTGTTTGGTAAGACTCTGTCCATTCTATTGGAATTTCATAGAACGGCACAGCACATTCAACAAATATAGCAAAGGTAATATTTTTATCAGAGATGAAATAATTTTTGTAGTGACTTTTTATTTATAGACTTATTATAAATCTATGAAACCATCGCTAAAACTGTTCAGTATGTGAATCTAATTGAATTTAATGATTCTTTCTAAGAAATATTATGTGTTCCGAATATCCATAGGTTCCGAATAGGTCGTATTAACCTTCCTTCAAGACTCCCAAATTTTCTTATCGAGCACGTAATTATAATAAGATAAAATGAATATTTGAAGGAAATTCTTTCGATTTACTAGGGTTTTTTCGACGAGAGGTTTTGTCAATTCCACCCCGTAATCGATTTTAATTTGCAAGGAATTAAAAATTACCTATTAATTTTTGTACCTGTGTAGATTCTGAGCAGGGGTTCGAGGTGTTGGAATATGCCCTCTGGAGAACAGGTTTGGGAATTACCCCTTTACAAATTGAGAAAAATATTCGGTCGATTTGCTATGGATTTTCGCGAAAAAAGCGAAGACCTTTTTTGAGCTCTTATACAGGGTGTTTCACAATTCCATGCTTATCTCTCTACCACAGATTTATCAGCTCAAGAGGAGTAAAAAAGTGTATGAGCATTTTTCCCAAATCGGCTGTTTTAGTGGGTTTACAGTCCTCGGCCCCTTAGGGTCAGAATTTTCTATGTTCTGAATCATTTCCACGGACGGTCTTCACTGAGGTGTTTTTCAAAAGGCATTTTTGATTATTGTCTTGTTGGAATGATCTCTCAGTCCTCTTGAAAATACCATGAAAAAATTTCGAAAAAAGTTTCAGTGGAGACGGTCAAAGTGGGTTCACCAAAAGTGAAAAAAATCATCGAAAAACGAGGAAAATCGTAATTTATCTCGAAAAAACATGTGATAAACCTATCTTTTTTATGCCAGAAATCGAAAGAGCATCCAATTTTGGTCCGGTATGCACATTTTCAGAATCTAAATTTTTGTGGGTGGGTGGTCAAAATTTTAAACAGTCCGAAGTGGAGCGACCGATTTTTTTTTTGGCCCATACAGTTTTTTACTCCTCTTGAGCTGAGGAATCTGTGGTAGAGAATTCAATCATGGAATTGTGAAACACCCTGTATAATATGCAATTTTGCTAGGGGCTTTTTTGGCGAAGAGAAAAATCATTCAATTTGCTAGCGGTTTTGAGGCAATCGCTCTGAGACACAGCCCCTCCTAGGAATGAACAAATCAATTGAATTTGTGAGATAACAAATAGAAAAAGTAACCCCTTTAGATTTTCGGAAAATTTTGATGATTTGTCAGGTTTATTTCTTGTGTGATGTTTTTCTTTTAATTTCATGATTCTACTTTTAATTCAGCTTTCAACATATCTATGGCTTGATATATATCTAATGATATATATATATAATGACTTTAAGTCACTGTTATCTTATTCCTTTTTTTACATAAGTATGTATAAATAATTGAAATACCACATCGGTTTGGTCCCACTTTGTGTTGTTGCTTGTTTGTTTTTTCCGTGAAATGTTTCATTTCTTTGTTGATTGTTGATTACAGTGCGAATAATTTTTATAAGAATTCCCTATTCATTTTCAAAGAGCCGAATCCGTACTATAATCGGTGGCATCAAGTAAAATCTAGGGGAAAGAAACCAATGCTAATTTTCTAGTTTATAGCTAATTTACTAGTTCATTGCTTGAAAAATCTAGTAATGCTAATTTTCCTTTATGAAAGTGCTAGTTTTCTAGTTTTTTGTATTGAAAGTTCTACCAACTGTATGTAATGAAGTATTCTGACGTTTTGTCGTTTGACATATTGATTGACATAATTTTTCATTTATAATAATATAAATATTTATTTGATTCCACTTTTTTAATACAAAATTATGCAAAAAATGCTTGTTCCTTTCAATAGTCGAGTTGTAAAATTTATTTGGTCATCGAATGACAAATTGATGACATAAAATCCAAATGGCGAATCAACTAATTTTTGCTTATTTTTCTAGTTTTTACATGGACTATAAAAAATTAGCTAATGGTTTCCGTCCCCTATTGAAATATGTCCTCAAAGGGGGTTTTTAGTACCTTTTGTAAGGAAAGAACAGCAATGTAACTTGCTTCCGCTCACACACAAAATAGTAGTAGTAGTAGTAGAATTGTTTAAATGTATTGGCATATTTCATATTTACTTATAGTTGTTAAAATATCTATTGGTATTTTCATACAATCGCCACTACAACAGCACAGTTGACACTTACTTTGGCTCGATGGACCAAATGTCAACTGCACCAATAGATATTTTAACAACTATAAGTAAATATGAAATATACCAATACATTTAAACAATTCTTCTACTACTGTTTTTCGTGTGCTTACATCAAATAAAACGTGCAGTGGCAATCGCAAAAAAGGCAGAACTTGTTACCTCAAAATTTAGATAAAATTACTAGTAGTGAATTTTAAAATGAATTAACATGTTAAGAGTTATTTGATTTCATCAACATCAGGGATGTTTTTTTCCTTTTTTGTTATTACTTAAGATAAATAATAATTGGTTTGGTCGATAAAATCTAACTACTGCTTCCAAAATAATAATATATTAGGTACTAGAGAAAATACAATTATTTACACTTTGTATTAGTGTCCATTAGTTTTTTCCATAGGTCAAATTGTTCATTTGCTTTGACCATATGAATACTGATCGCTTTTCGCAAATTGCACGGATTAAACGCTATGCGACGGTTAAGGAACTCATTGACATGGATTCGTTTAACGTTTACCAGTTGCGCAACGATACCCGTTGTAAACACGTCTTCTAATTTCAAATATGTTTGTTCAAGGGCCTTTGTATATAAATCATGAATAGCCGACCCACTTATTAAATAAGCTGGCCCCGTAGTAAACTGTGGAAACACTGATGGAAAATATTGTTGCGGCGACACATAGTACTTTGATCGTTTGTTACGAATCGGTTTCCATCTATAAAAAAAATACAATCAACCAACATTCAAAATTATTTGTCAAGATTGAAAATTCATATGCGAAGATATTCAGGTAGAAAACATACTATAAATTCTATGTATACCTTTTTGCTAGTCTTCCAAAAATTATTTTTTGTCGTTCTTCCAGACGATGTTTATCAATAAATGACATTAAGCGAAGTACATTGATGAACATATCGTCATCAGTTTTGAGTATAAATGCTGCTCTCGAGCAGTATGTATCGACCCATTCCAATGATGAAATGGTTTTTAAAGTTAAATTGTTGTAGCTATCTATAAAACGACCACGAATAATGTCACTGTACATATATGACTCAGCTTCTAGCGAATCTTCGATTGCTTGTATATTTGTCGCACCGAGAACAAATGCCATTGCAATGTCACGTCGTGACGCATAATGTCCCCATGTTTGGCGTATAGCAAGGCGGGCTTCACGATGTGTTGGCGCTGAAGTTATTAACATCAGCAGACCTGAGAGCAAAAAATTTTTGAGTTTGTTGTTTATCACTATATGTTTGTACAACTAATTACGTATATGTTCGCCTGCATCAGTTCCGCATAGATCACTATTTGCTTCAAAATGTCCAGACTCATACAAATCACTTGTACGTACGCCGTTTGCTGTATCTAAATGTGCACCTTTGGTGGTCATATTTGAATGAGTCGAAGCCACTGGTGATTGCTTTTGCTGTTGATCGGGTACATTTTCAACTACTTTACCTACAACCATCACATTTGACGTTGATGCGTACAGTGAGCCTGTGAATTATAAATGTAAATAATCAATTGATTTTTAGATAATATAAAATACTTACTATTATTAGAAATGTTTTTTGGCTGAATTATGGCCGCAGCCGCTATAGACGCTGGAAGTGATAACGACGATGATGATGGAATATCAGATGAATTTGATGTATCGCCTGCAAGAATGGAGCCAAAACCAAATTTACTTCTATTACAAGAGATGCGCTTGAGAAGATTTTATAAAACTCACCTGCCAAATTGGATTGATGTACAATGTTTTTGATATTAAAATGCGCAAGACTATTACTTAAATTATCATTTAAAGTATTGTCAAAAACCTTTTGCCTTAGTTGGGCATCGTTGGAAGTGTCAGCAATATTGTTGCTACGACCAGTATCACTTTTATCATCTATCGCGTTATTCTGGAATGTATTGTCATTGCCTGCGGTCATATCTGAATTCAAAATTGATGACACAGATATTAGTGATGACATGTGAAAACGTTGTGACGTTGGAAATCGTTCGATTGTTTGATTTGCGTAATATGAGGTGTACAAAAATATCGATAAACCCACGATGATCAATAGCATAACTAATCGAAGCAGACGATTATGTTGAACAAAACTGGGTGTAATAAACATTTTCATTTGAATTGTTACTGTATTAGATCGCGAGGTCTTTAGGGTTGTCTTTTCTTCTTCGTTCCTTTATATTCAAAAATGTTAATATAGGTACTATTAAAGTACTGCTATGTAAGTGTCAGACAATTTTAAATTGAATACTGACGATAATGATAGTGATGGTGTCTGAAAACACAAAAAACGAAATAAAGATTTTTTTTTCTTCAAAAATTCGAGTATCAATAAATTACTCAAGATTGTTTCGATTTCTTTGATTTTTGTGATATACTTTGTTATATTTACCTTAAAATGAGGTCGCTCATGAATAATTTTTGACTTTCCTGCGTCTTTTAAACGTATCCAAATCGGCGAATACCTGTGAGGTTTTCTCATTATACCTGCATTTATTTTTATTTCAAATGTTAATTTTTTTTAATTGTCTATCTATTTCCGTTTGACAAAAATGAAGAAAATATCCGGTAAATCAACTAATTCTTTGGTTACATTACTGTGAGAAAAAGAAAAATAAATGAATTACATTGGAATTATTAGCAATTTAATTACGTTTTCAAGATATAATCATATTATAAAAAGAATTACTAACATATTCTAAATGACTCAATAAACTTATGTAAAATTTTGTGATCATTCCTCAATAAAAATTTATTTAAATAAATAATAATTATAATTCTTATTATATTTTCATGAAAGTAAGCAAATATTTTTTATTATTTTGAGGACTACCGTTTTTTAGAAGAATGCGATTTTTAACTTGATTGATTGCACTAAGCATTGTGCTAGTTCAGCCGATCTTGACGTATACATATGAAATATACATTTTGAAATGATATGCATATCTGATGCAAAGCTATATGGATACTCATTATGCATACAAATTTCAAAATGGCTAATTGTTTACTTTGAGATTAAAGAACATTTAAAATGATTTAGATTTTCCATGCCCCAAAATCCCCACTTTTTTTATAACTATTGAATGAAATTGGTTACTACTCTAGATTGTCGTTCCAAGCCGATATTATCTCAAACCATACGATCAACGTAAAGGACACTAGAACTTATTCCAAAATAGTTGAAAAAAATTGTTCACTCAACAATAATTTTTCTTTGGATTTTTAGCAAATGTTTAAACTTGCTCTTTCGATTTATGATATATAAAATAGGTTATTCGAAGAATAGAACAATTGAACGCAAACTCTTATATATTTCGATTTTAAATGATGTGTGACACAGACCATCTTCAGCGACACGACTGTAGACATGAAGAAAGTTCATTACAGTATCGCTCTGTCTCTCGTTTGTTTGATAATTTAAATGGGTCGAATGGTTTTTATTCTAAGAAAAAGCACTGTTTGATTTTGCAATGAACTTTTTTCATGTTTTCAGTTGTATCACTGAGGATGGTCTGTTAGACAGACCGAAATGCATTCGAACTCAATTTTTGTTTTCATTTCATTATTTAAAACAGACCATATACTGAGCATAGATATTTATCCAGGATATTTTGTGAGAATTCGATAATTAACGTAGCAGTCCATGCATTATTGCTCCTTCTAAACGAAGTGTGTGTGAGACTCGAATTGGCATGTGTATCTTAAACACAATACGATGGAAGGGGTAATAATGCACAGATCGACGCTCATACTTACACAG
>NW_022200189.1:0-2892 GCF_009176525.2 Contarinia nasturtii | reverse complement strand
GATCTTGGACAACAAACAAGCGGAACAGAACATAACCAAACTTCAAAAAGCAAAGAAAAAAAAAATTGAACATGTGCCGAAAAAATCCGAAAACCACCAATCAATTTAGAAATACTCATCAATTTGCAATCAATAGCGATAATTTATTTTCAAAACACGACAAAACATGAATTTACCTGATTTATTTTGGGACTTGGATGAATTAATGCACAGGAAAAATTGAAAAATTGTTCCGTTGGTCTGATTGACAATTGCGTCTCAATTTCTTTGATCGTTTAGATGATGAAATTATCAAACACTTTTTTTTTAAGTTTAGAATATTTTCCAATTTGTTATCAATTTTTTTGAAATCACGACAAAATATGAATTTATTCGATAATTATTGAGTTTTATCTGATTTTGAGCACACTAAAAATTAATTACGGTTTTTTCCCCCTTTGAGACTAAATTATTTCAACTATTCCGAATGGAGCTCGCTATGTAAGTGCGAAAGATTATTTGACATTTCGTAATAACAGTGCCGACAAACTAGCTGCTACTGTATATGTGTATGTGTATGTAATTGCGCATAATTAATTCAATCTGAAACAATGACCAATACACTTTGCATTTATGTTTATATTGGTCGCGTATATACAAGCAACTAGACGATGCGCCATCTATTGGTGATTCTTTTAATTTTCGTTCGATTATATCGTTGTTTAAATGGTTATGAGCAAAAAAAAGTCATAAACACAAAAACAAAAAATGGATCCACCAAATTTGAATTCAAATATTTTCCCCAATGCGAGCAGAGATGATAAAAAATCAAACAAAAGTATTTCAATGATGATGATTTAAATACATATGATTAAAATGTATTTATATTGAAGAAAAAAAAAATCATAAAGCCACCGTTCATATTTATTACATTTATTAATCGACAACGAAAAAATCGAGTTGCTATTCTTCAAAATAAATCGTTTACCTTCAAAAATTCAAAACTCATAAAGAAGCAACAAAGAACTATTCACCATATATAATTCTTGAACTATGCGTTCATATAGCACCCACCATCATCTGAAAAAAAAAAATCTGTGTGAAGTAAAAAACTTTGATTAAACTGTGGAATATCTCAGTTTTTGTATTAAATGTTGTACGATATTTATTTATTTAGAAATATAAAAAAAATGGTGACGAATTATGTAATAAAATAAATATTTTAATTCAATTACTCAGCGGCTAGTATGATTGCATACGCCTATACCGCTGCAAAGCAGTACCAATATATACAAACACCCAAAGGTCGACTCTCTTTAGATAAATTTTTTATTTTTTACACCTAATGATCGCTTATTATTTTTGTTTGTATTTTACGAGGGCTGCTCCATATATTTCTAGAATTGGCAATATTTAGTGTTGTCCGATACAAACCATTGTCATATTCGTTAAGTTTAACATATGGTAGCATAAACGATCTCAGAACGTTCTGTCATACGCGCGCTATTTTACATTATTGTTTACAGTGACATCTAAATTGCGTCTCAACAAAAAAATGATTTTTACTCGTGAAAATTTTCGTGCGATAATTTACTACGACTTTGGATTGGGTGTATCTTAACAACAGTGTTTTGATCAACTTCATTTGGTCTTTGGCGATGAAGCTCCATGCAAGGCCACTGTATATCACTGGTTTACTGAATTCAATCGTGGTCGTCATTCGCTCATCGACGAATTCCGTGAAGGTCGTCCAAAATCGGTTGTTGTTCCAGAAACTATCGATGCTGCCAGAAACATGATAAAGCAAGATCGTCATGTCACATACCGTGAGATTGAGGCACCTTTGGGCATTAGTATGAGAAGCATACACACGATTTTGCATGAACATTTGGCCGTAAAAAAGATTCGCTCTCGTTGGATTCCACATAAATTGACCGATGACCAAAAATTAGCTCGTGTGAATTGGTGCAAAGAAATGCTCGACAAATATAACCGCGGTGCATCATATTCCGTCTATAAAATCGTCACAGGCGACGAATCGTGGATATATGCGTATGAGCCCGAAACTAAACAGCAGTCGACAGTATGGGTCTTCCAAAGTGAAGATAATCCAACGAAATTTGTTTCTTGCTCGAAGTGTTGCGAAGCAAATGGTCGCCTGTTTTTTCGCAATTAGTGGACATGTGGCAACAGTTCCACTAGAGGATCGTAGAACAGTCAATTCTGACTGGTACACCACCATTTGTTTGCCAGAAGTGTTTGGTGAATTAAGAAAAAATAACCACCGTCGCAGAATAATTCTTCATCATGATAATGCGAGCTCTCACACATCTCATCACACAACTGAATATTTGACCGCTCAAAAGATCGAATTTATGGGTCATCCACCGTACAGTCCTGATTTAGCGGCCAACGATTTCTTTTTGTTTCCGAGCGTAAAGAAAAAACTGCGTGGTCAACGATTTTCGACGCCAGAAGAAGCAGTTGATGCGTTCAAAACACACGTTTTGGAGATATCTGTTTCGGAGTGGCATGAACGCTACGGCAAGTGGTTCGAGCGTATGCAAAAGTGTATCGACCATCATTGCGAATACTTTGAAAAACAATAAAGCCATTTTTGATAAAAAACGATTGCGTTGTATATGCTTTTCTAGAAATATATGGAGCAGCCTACGTAATTGATTTATTTTCGCTTATTTTTAGATTTTAATATTATTTAATATTTTTTAATTAACTTCAATTAACTCAGAAGCACAACAAAAATCATACATACCGACGCGCTCTTTTCAACGATGTGCATATGTCCGGAGTGTGTCAAGTGGATGTGCTTCGGTGACCATGAGGGCAGAAGTCAAAAAGAGACTTTTATTATTATTATTATTATTATTATTATTATTATTATTATTATTATTA
>NW_022200188.1:0-2173 GCF_009176525.2 Contarinia nasturtii | reverse complement strand
TCATGACAATTGGTCGATAAATGAACATAGCTCAAATTTCACATTTTCACCGAAGTAAGTAAAGGCACAACTACACTTTACTGAACTTTTCGGAATACGATTTTTTTTTCATTTTTTTTTATTCATTAGATAGTTTGGAGTGTGTATATGTTGTTTTAGTGGTGCGATTTGAAATTCGTACTTTTTCAAAAAAAAAAATCAAAAAAATGTAATTTCGAAATATCGATATTTGAACTGATTTTACAATATACTAAGACTCACACTCACGCGTAAACAATGTTTTTGCATCTCTTTATGCTTATTGCGCATCAGAAATACCGCTTAGTATTGATTTGTAAACAAAAAAAACAACAAACCAGGAAATGCAAAGAGCTATTTATAGATTCTGTTCAGTTGCATATACATGCGTATTGTGTTCGGACATGCATCTATTGTGTTTCAGCATGGAAAAAATCAATCTAAAACAAATAATTTTATGGAGTCAACAAGAGCCGGAACTAATCAATAAATTCCGTGAATTTGGAGCATTACCAAAAGTGGGTGACGTCAAATGTTCCTTTTGTGGTGAAGCAATGCATTTGTGGCATGATGAAAAAGAAAACGAGTGGCATTGGATTTGCAGAAAAACATATTTTGGACGCGCCAGAAAAAAGAAAAATTGCAATAACAAAAAATCCGTGAAAGCGGTGTCGGTTTTTGAGGGTGCACATTTGAGCTTCGAACAAATTATGATTTTCATTCATGAATGGACACAGTTTTCTGAAATTCGCAAAATATCTTTGGAGGCAAATATTGGAAGTCCAAATACAGCTGCAATTTATAATAAATTTTGCACAGAAATTGTAATTAATGCGTGTTTTGCAGATTCAATACCTATTGGTAAGTGAATATTTTTGTTGAAGCTGTTTTCGTGAATTGGAGTTATTGTTGCGCGCGCACAGCGCGCGCGCATATGGCTGAAATTGATATTAGATTGAAATGTATAAAAAAATAAGCGCGCGCGCTTATTTTTTTATACATTTCAATCTAATATCAATTTCAGCCATATGCGCACCATTAACTACAATTTAATGATTTTCTGACTTCAATATTGCATTAAGGTGGCGCCGGAAAAATTGTCGAAATTGACGAATCGAAATTTGGCAAAAGAAAATACAATCGGGGACACCGCATTGAAGGGCAATGGGTTTTTGGAGGCGTCGAGAGAGATTCTTCAAACTTTTTCTTAATCCCGGTTGAGCGTCGCGACAAAGAAACTTTACTGCCAATTATTCAGAAATACATTTTGCCAGGCTCAATAATAATCAGCGATTGTTGGAAAGCATACGCGAATCTGAGCAAATTTGATTATACGCATCAAACCGTCAATCACAGTCAAACTTTCAAAGACCCTCAAACAGGTGCGTGCACCAATACAATCGAAGGTTTGTGGCGAATAGCCAAAAATCGAATTCCACACTATCGTCGGCAAAACAAATGTTTCACCGGCTACCTCGCAAAATTTATGTTTTTATCCAAAATACGACGCAATGGATGGGAACCCGTCAAAGAATTTTGTAAACAGGCTGGCCATATGTACGTGGTTACTCGATTCACACTAAGCGACATCACTTCCAATCAAAATAGAAATGATTTTGAAGAAATTTAATTTTAATATTCATTCAAAATTAACCATTTCTACAAAAATCGTACAAATTTTTATAAATATTGATATTTATCATGTATTTCGAATAAAAAACATTCAACCGTCGTCAAAAAAAGGAAAACAAATAATGATTTGTACTCCAAAATAAAAAAAGTCGAAAATGCATTTCTTGGTTTGGTTTTTTTTTCGTTTACAAATCAACACTAAGCGGTATTTCTGATGCGCAATAAGCATAACGAGATGCAAAAACATTGTTTACGCGTGAGTGTGAGTCTTAGTATATTGTAAAATCAGTTCAAATATCGATATTTCGAAATTACATTTTTTTGAATTTTTTTTTTTGAAAAAGTACGAATTTCAAATCGCACCACTAAAACATCATATACACACTCCAAACTATCTAATGAATAAAAAAAATTAAAAAAAAAATCGTATTCCGAAAAGTTCAGTAAAGTGTAGTTAAGCCTAAGTAAAAAATGAAGTTTGTCGATAATTTGTCATATTGAAATTTTTTATTTTTAATCCGAT
>NW_022200187.1:0-8495 GCF_009176525.2 Contarinia nasturtii | reverse complement strand
TTAAACCGATTTCTGGGTTCGAAATATCCGGAAATTTTTCTGTGAGTGGTGTCATTGTTATGAAATGATTTAAAACGTTAAAAATGTCAAACAATGAGACCATTGATATGTCCAGCATTCACACCTTCCGAGCGAAGAGATGCGTTAAATAGCAGCTATTTATAAATACCTTTAGCAATAGCTGATATAAATAGCTCGCTAGCAACATTGTATGTACGGACAAAGGATATTTGATTTCATTTTCAGTTGTTTCGGGCGCGGAAGTCTCTTCTGCATTGAAGATCGAATTAAAACGTAATTCGCAAAAATCAAAATGATGGCGGCATTAAATTTATATAACAAACGAATCAAAAGAAACACATTTTCGCTCGCCGATGACTCGATTTGAACCAGTGTCTGGACACGCTATATGCCTCTAATGTTTCTTCTACTAATCTCAAGGACATGAACGCGGATTCCGCAGTGGTTCAGTATATTAATATACATACTTTTCAATAATTTAGATTAACCATGTCTCAAATCCGTCAAATTACAGGTATCAACGGACTCTTTTTGTTCGTCCGTCCATCCAAAACTCTTCAGACAGATGAACATACGGTGAGCTACTACAGGGTGCGCCATAATAACTGTCCCTTTTATTTCTAGCCAAAAAACACAGAAATTTGAATCAAATCGAGATATAATTTTATTCGATATAAGAATGAGGTATAGAGATTATGATTCAGCCTTTGACTTTAATTCTTCCCCCCTTTTCTCGGATTACCAAACGCAAACGTTTCGAAAACGATTGACACGCGGCACGCACCATATCAATGGGAATTTCGTTCCAAATTTTTATTATTTTCTTTTTGAATGCATCCAAAGTGGTTCGTTTCGTAATTTTCAGATCATTGAGCTTCGACGACATGTATCCCCAAGCAAAAAAATCGAGCGGGTTCAAGTCAGGAGACGATGGCGGCCATGAGTCTCTGTCAATGAAATCAGGCAAATTCGTGCGTAGCCATTGTTGTGTCGTATTTGCACGATGTGCGGGTGCACCATCTTGTTGAAATACCCATGGTTCACCTCTGAATAGTCTTTGAGACTGTGGCAATAAGTTTTTACGCAATATTTCTCGAATATATACTCTGGCATTGATTTTTACGCCTTCTTCGACGAAAACCAGTGGAAATTTGTGGTCGGCCGACATGGCGGCCCAAACCATCAATTGTGGAACATTTTGAAATCGTTCGATGGTTTTTTTATCTTCGGGAATATCAAGGATTGATGTTGCGTACACACGATCATTTTGCGAATTGAGGCTTGGCTGTAAAAGGAACAATTTTTCATCTGAAAAAACAATGTTTGAGTTTGCGTGCCGGCGCAACAACTCTTTGCATCTTTGCTTTCTGGCTTGTTTATTTTTGATTGTGAGACCATGTCGTCGACATTTTTTGAATGGATTCATATTCAGGTCTTCTGCCAAAACTCGTCGCATTGAAGTTTCACTGATTTTGTGCTCATGAGCCAACTTTCGTCCACTTCTTCGAGGTTCTCGGCGAATTTTCTCTCTCACTCGTTTGATGAGATTTTTGGTACGAACAGATCTTTTTCGTCCAGTTTTCTTCAATATATCAACGCTGCCACGTTCTTTGTATCGTTTTATTGTGCGCTTTACAAATTTCAAGTTGATATTTTCATTTTGTAGCTGTCGAAAAATATCAATTTGTCTCAAGCCCCGTTTGTGCAAATTTAGTACCAGTTGACGTTTCACATCCATTCTTATCGCAAGCTATACAGACACTGTACATAAATGCGCAGTATCATTAGAGTTAGAGTAAACACCAATAAACATAACGGTAAACGACGGAGTGAATCGCAAGACATTTGAGTATTAAAACAAACGATTGAAAAAAAGGGACAGTTATTATGGCGCACCCTGTAGCTACGGCATAGGGTTAATCAATAATTTTAATGTTCCGTATTATACATTTATTGCCACTGATTCTTCCTATTATTGCTATTTTCTGCTATTGTTGTCTTGTCGTATATGACATTTAACTGATATTTTCTATTTTGCATTGACAGAAGAGCCAACTTCACGGCGAATAACCTAAAAGTTATTCAATTTTTGCACGAAACATTGATTATAATCAATGTATATTTATTTGTTGCGTGCAACTGACACCTGCTAATATACGTATTTCTATTTTTTTGCTATTGAAACTTATTTTTGTACGAAAATGAAAGAATAGCTATTTTGATTAACCGCATGAGCTACGGACAACATTTTGTGCGTCTTACTTTTCATGGCTCGGACGATCAAATATCGACCCATTTTCTGTGTTTGTTTAGAATGTCCAAGGTACAATGATGACAAGCAACTAGAAAAATGGCAAAAATTTAGGTCACCCAACACAAACACAGATAACTACAGTGAAGTTGCCCAGATTCCAATATCGTCATACTTTGAAAACGGCGAATAAAACTAGTTTTAAAAGCACATATTTGGCGTTTAAACATATTGTAATACAATTTGTATCAATTAGATTCATATGGTATGTAATGGTAATGTACTGCATACAAAAAGTATTCGCAAAAATGTTGAACAATTTACATATTATTCAGTGTGTAAAATATATGTGCTAGCATTGCCACTGTGATTATGCGAGATGAGATTATTCATGCAGGCATGCATAAGTAAAGTAAAGAGTTGAAATTCCTGTGCAAATGCCAAAGTATTTATTTTTGCTATAAAATGATGTCAAATATTTAATTTGCAATTTATACGTGAAGATGTTCTACGGAATTCTTTAAAACTGTTGAAAATTCATTATTGAGAATGCAGAAGAATTGTGCAAAAAATTCCGATTGAAATTCACCTGATAGCTGTGATACTGTGAAACAAAAAATCCATGAGAATCATTCAAAAGTGTGTGCACTGTGCACAGAATTCGCTCATTAAATTCCTTGTTGATGATGGTGATATAACTAGAGCATACCTTTATTAGCTCTTCGTATTGCAATTTGCACCCACACGCTTTCAATGAGTTCCGAAGATGAGCTATTTCCGAAGTGAAAAAGCAATACTTATACAATACTCTTGTATTGATAAGTCATATACAAACTTGGCATATGTCATTGTTATTTTAATTATTTGCCTACAAAATACCTGTTGCATTCATCTTTCAAAGCTATTTGAAAAGATTTCAATTGCATTAAATTCCAAACAAATTTGGAAGATGTTCGTTTTGAAATATGTGATCGTTTATTTTCCATTCCAAAAGAAAATTAATTGAATATTGTCACCAATTGGTTATTTAAGTTCGTCATAACATATGTCCATAAAGTTTTGGCAGTAAATTCATACGTTCGCCATTTAGACAACAAACATACAATATCAAATTCGTTTTTATTGGCGTAAACCTTTATTTATAAGCTATCGAATAGCACATTCAAATTACACTTGAAGGGCCATTGTCTTCAATTTTTCGTAGTATACTTCGAACCTTCAAAATCATGCTCTGGCAGACCGATACATCCATTTCCTTCAACTTTCGCTTGATTCGACCCATCAACTGTTGCTCGTTCTGAGCTTCCCAGCCCATCTCGTACACTTTACGTTTGAGAGCCGACCAGAAATCTTCGATTGGACGTGCCTGTCGAATGTTTGGTGGGTTGTCCTTTTTCGGTACAAAAGGAACATTTTGTTCAGTGAGCCAATTCAATGTTTTTTTTCACATAATGACTGCTTGCAAGGTCCGGCCAAAACATGATTTCGTCTCGGGCGTGATGGTTTTCAATGAATTGCTTCAGTTTTGGCAAGCATTGATCAATATAGATGTCAGAATTTATCGCTTTGGCTTCTTGTGGTCGAATAACTGGCGCTGAAATACCTTTCGATGATATGGCCACCCACACCAATACCTTCGGCTCAAATTTTGACTTACCGGCATATTTGACATTGTCTGGTGTTGTTTCAATGTTGTCAGTGTAAAAGCCATCGTTTCCACTCAATTCATGGTGCGCAAAAGTAAAGTATGATTCATCATCCAAAATCATGAATTTTCCATTTGAAAAATGTTTATCACGAAGTGCACTGCAACATTTTGGTATTATTTCGAGTTGTCTCGGTGTATATTTTGGTGCTCGCTTACGTTTACGATAGAAAACGTTGTTTTTCTTTAAAATACAATGCACTATGGACTTTGAAACTTCGAATTTTCGTGATAATCGTCGTGTTGATTGACCAATCTTGTTTTTTGCACTTGACAGCAGACTTTTCGTTGTTCTGACACTTAGTTTTGGTGGACGACCAGATTTCTTTTTGTTTTCCGGTTCCTTACCTTCCCGGCAATCCTTTAAACACGAAATATGGTTCGAGGTGAGATTGGCTTGTCTTTAAACACTCGAAGAATTTCTTTTGTACTTAGTCTGCCAAAACAATTTGCGACAGACTTTCATAAATCCAATTTGTACGACATTGCGAATGATTGTATTATGTCGGATTGGGTTTGACAGTAGTCTCGAGGTACCGATAAATGCACTGCGTGCGTTGGTTGACATTTTTCAATTTTTTAATGCTGCGTAATAAACGTCTGAATTTACTGCCAAAACTTAATGGACATATGTTATTTTGTTTTTTGTGCATAAATAATTCTATTCACCTTCGTTCAAAATTGTTGCTAGTAAGTTCTCTCTCTATCTCTATCTAACCGAATTTTTTTTGATAATAATTCGGAAGAGATCTGTCAATATTCCTTTCCATTGTATCGTTGGGATGCACCCAGCATTAGGGTGGTTTTTTTTTTGGTCATTTTTCGGAATTTGTTGGGCAAATATTTTTTTTGCGTCTATTAGACGTCAGAAACAACATACCGGTGTAATTTTTGGTTTTCGTCTCACCAGTAGGTAGCGCAAGAGCTATATCGATTCCATGGTGGAACCCTTATTTATCCCTTGGAACACTAGATTTTGTGAAAACATAATAACATCTTTTCTCAATCATATCGGTCCGAAATGAAGAGTAATCATCATTTATGACCAGAATTTAGGTTCTGGTGAAGTTTTAAGCGATTTGGATGAAAATAGAACTGTTTTTACTTAAAATTTACGACTTTTTTTCGATTTTTCCTACCAAAAATTGGAGAATGTACTAAAGGTAATACACATCTCCATAAATTGATGTGTATTGAAGCTGGAATGCTTTTCAACCAAAAATAATTGATTATACCTCTGGTATACAATCATTTGGACATTCCATATAGGTCGAAGACTGATATTTTTATTGAAAATTGGGAAATATAGAAATATGGTCGAATCGGTTCGAATGATCACTTTTTGGTTACCTTACAAAGTTACCTAAACTGACTTTCCGAAGTATTCCAATGACTTATTTCGTGCATTTTGAGCTTACAAACAATTTCCATACCAATTAAAAGCATTCCAACTTCACATTCATATTTCTAAACTGACCGAATTGAAGCTATCTTTTCACCTCACAGTACAAAATGTTTGCTTCTCTCTCTCTTTCTCTCTGTGTGTCGTACTAACGAAGGATTTGTGTTTTTTTGTTTTTGTTCTAGCTATCTCTCTTCTTTCGATGGTAGCATACCGCATTTGTTCCAGCCCTAATTTCCCAAATCCGGATTTTATTTTCTGCTTTAATCCCACAAGTTTTCTCTGTTTATTTTCTTTTTTGTTCATCGAAAAAGAGAAAATGAGTGCGCTTGAAAATAGTTTTTACTGCCAACTTTTATTTGTCACTTTTGTTTGTTTTCCATTTCGTTTACTAAGTCAGTCATTCGCTGGGATGGGATTGACAGTGTGAAGAAAACGAAACTGTGCCACGTTGAAAGAAGGGACACACACACACACTGAGAGATAGAGAGACTTTGGGCTGACTTGCAACAAGTACAACACACGAACTAAGTCAACATGAACACATCAAAGCGATGCTCTTGCAAAGTTTGTTTATTTTCAAAAAAACTTTTCATATATGAATGCAGCAAGCATCGAATCCGAACTATGAGAAAATTGATACATTTTAAAGTGAATTGGATTCACTTGAAATGGAAATTTTTGTTTTCTTTGGCCATTCAATCAATCAACATGAAACTCGTTAAATTGATATAAATTAGTTTGTTAATTCGGTTCGATTAAGAAGATTGAACGCGAGATTAAAATGTTTTTGGTAAAAGTGGAGCATTTTTGGACGACATGAATGTAAATCACATCATGAAATTCCAAATTGAAAATTTTCCAGAACAAAATCCAAGAAGGGTTTATTCACTTTTTTCGTCATCGTCGCCGTTGGATCCTCAATTTAAGATTATTCTTCTGTTCACTTTTTCTATGATTCGTATCAAAAAATTGTGACAAAAAATGTGGACAACGTTTTCATTTGTATTGTTCCGGTGATCCGGTGCCTATGCCTTGCCATTTTCATCTTTCATCCCACAATTTAATTTAATTTATTACAAACGGTTAGCTTCCTCTCTCTCTCCTCTCTCGCCATCTCTCTGTTTCTATCTGTGTTTTTCACTTGCGTTCGGAATGATATTGCATTGGTGCTATGTGAAAGATTTACTTTTAATTTACCCATAATTTACGCTTCGTTCGTGAGCCAAATAACAAAATTTATGTCTTATTTATTTGTGTACTTTTTTCTGCGGCTTCTTTGGTGTCGTCCTTTCATTTTGTCGCATTTTCTTTTTTTTTGTTCATTGTAAATTGCAACACAAACACGTGTTTGCGTATAATCCATTTGCTGGCCCTTGAACACTTTCAATCTACAAAATTCCAAGCTGATGGAATAAAAACAGGAGATAGAGAAAAAAAGACACATACACACTTATAATAAATGAACAATAAAAGCAAAATGAAAAATACGAACAGCATTCACATGCATGCGAACCAATCGAGTGTCAACGTCATTTATTTTCGAGCGAATGAAATGAAAGGAAATTCCTTGAGTGTAGTGTAAAAAAGCTAGAAACGAATATGGTGAAAGGTTTGCGCATACACACATATTTGAGATGTACCATTTGAAGAACGTTTCAAATGATAAAATCTTTTGGGTGTATAACGATTGAGAAATGTACAAGATTTTATTTCGTTACACTTTCGCACCATAATCCTTTGACTTTCTTTTGTTTACCTTTTAAAAAAAACGTCGAATCGTATAAATGACCTGTTTTAACACTTTCTTTTTTCGCAGGGAATTCAATTTCGGATGGTTGTGCAAAGCGGATCTACCGCATCTGTGCCAATATTTAAAAACTGTACGCGGAATATTATTGGACCAATCTGATGTTGACATATATCTTGCGAAGCTTCTGAAAATCTTAGTACTGTTGTCAGCTGCCCATGGAGCAGACTATACGAAAACTTTGTCTCAAAGTTTTGGCTCTTTATTGAATCAACTTATTTTTCTTCTTACAGTTTCATCATCGTAAGCAATAAAATAGAATCATAAAATGTGTGCGAATGATATAAATGGAGAGAGCGAAAGAGAAAGAAAAAAGCGTGCTACATATTTCAAACTATTTCGTTTTTCATTAGCACATTCAGCACATATGTTTACGTAAGCTGATCGATGCTGTGGCTAGTTGCTATGGAGTGGGATGCTGTCGTGCGATGTAATTTAATAAATTAAATTGTTTCCATCGTATCCAAAGCATAAGTCCATTGAATTCATGCGTTTATCATTGCCGAGCGAGAAAATAAATGGTACATTGATTTGATTAAATTTCTTGTGTTCAACAACATATAGGACACAATGACCACTGACAAGCAAACGAACAACAACGTTGAAAATACCTCAAATAAAACCATCCAATACCATACATAACTCAGCCAACAAGATGACATTACGGCTTTTGATAAAATACATACATGTGTGCGCTGTGCTGCTTCAAACATCAATTCAACTTTTACTTTATTAATTTAATTTACTTTAAATAGAACTTGTTTAGCTCTTTTCCCACAGTCTCAACAAAAGTATTTTAATTAATATTTCGAAAAGCTCAAAATGATATATACAATACACGTATTAAAGTATGATAATTGTTCATACCTAAGAGTGTGACAAATTGCACACTTTTGATATTATTCGTTTTGAGTAAATGCATTGACGACAAATAAGTTAGATCACACACACAATTATATGTAAGAGAAATTGTATTTGAGAAGAAAATGAATTTATCTTCAAGAACAAGCTAATTTTTGTCCTTTTTTATTTACGAATTGCTTTTCACACATACTTGTCATTATATAAGTGTTCATCTTACGGTTAAAAATGAATTAGGTAAGCAAACGCATAGTGTATAGCTTCTTAATGACTGAACAGCATCGACTTTATATAATACTCCTTTTGAAGATGTGCTTTTTTCCTTCAATTAATTACCGACGGATTTTAAAATATCATTGAGCAAGTTATTACATCTGTATTTATTGCTTAATGTGAAACGTAGTTTTATACATTAAGCTATGGAATAGTAAGATATATATATATA
>NW_022200186.1:0-5235 GCF_009176525.2 Contarinia nasturtii | reverse complement strand
CAAGAAAAAAGTGAAAAAAATGTTTTCGATATTTTTGTGCACTATACCGAGTCTCCGAGAGTTTCATATAAGCTTGCCATATAGCAGCACAAAGACGGTCGAAAAGACGAAAATTTTTTTTGTGTAGAGCATGTTTAAATTCATCGAATGGTAGAGTGGGATCTATGTGAAGTGCGGCAAAATTGAAAGCTCTGCAAGCCGAGTTCCATGGTGAATTAAGACCGTAATTCGTTCTGGAGAAATTGATTTTAATGAATTCGGGATTTCTTAATGTTCGTATGCCCAAGTTCAACTTTAATTTCTGCTCAAGATCTGGAGACTCGAACTTTCCGGATATGATCTTTTTCATAAACAGTACCATGGCGTTGACTCTTCTTCTCGCTAGAGTGTCGATATTCATTTCAGTGCATCTTGTAGCATACGATGATAATATGAAGCCGTTTTCCCGTCGATTAATGTAGTCGCCCCGAAGATATATCACGGAATTTTTCTGAGTACTTTCAACATGATTTTTGTAGTCTAATTGATGAGGTGACCAGATCACACTGGCAAATTCCAGGTGAGATCTTACAAGAGATCCATATAGTATTTTCGCAATGTCCACGTTGAAAGATCTGTAGCATTCTCTTTTAACAAATGCCCACATTGTGTCGGCCTTTTTTCTCACAAATTCCATATGGGTGGAGAAATTAAGTTTCCGATCCATAAGAACGCCCAGATCTCTGATTTCATTGACTCGTTCAATTGGAATACCATCAATATTGTAGTTGTTTTGAATGAATGAATTTCCATGATAAAATGACATTATTTTACATTTTCCAATATGTAAATCGAGTCTATTTATATGACACCATTCGACGAAATCGTCAATTGCCCTTTGGAGCTTTTTGGCATCATCTTCGGATCTAATTTCAACGGCAATTTTCTTATCATCAGCGAAGTTGAAGTAGCGGGTATGCTGACTATGACAATCGGAATCATCAAAGAACGCCAAGAAAAGTAGTGGGCCACAAATAGTACCCTGACCTACCGCTGAATGGGCTGTGAATGGTTCTGAATATGACGCTCCAATTTTGACGAACTGTTTTCTACCCCCTGTATATGAATTCAGCCAGTTTAACGTCTCGTTACTTATTGAAAATTTGGCCAATTTGCGAAATAGTAAAGGTCGACTAATGGAATCGAAAGCCTTCTTGATGTCACCATAAAAGACGTCAATTTGAGATTTGCGCTCAAATGCTTCATGCGCCAAGCTAGTGAACTCCATTAAATTTGTCTCAATGCATCTATTTGACATGAATCCATGTTGTTGTTTCGACAATTTATGCATAATGGTCAATTTTAGATGATGATAGACGGCTTTTTCAAAAACTTTGGCAAGGTTGTACATGATTGTGACGCCTCTATAATTGGAAATATCCGATTTCTTACCGGATTTAAATATTGGTGTGATGCGACCAACCTTGAAAATATCGGGGTAACATCCTGATTTGATGGATTGATTGAAGATCAAGCTCAATGGATATGCCAGAACCTCTGCACATTCACGGAGAAAAATTGGTGATATGTTATCAAGACCGTTCCCCTTGTTAATATCCATAGTGCTTAATATATGGTGGACAGATTCTGGTAATATTTGGATGTTAAAGCAGTTCAGGTCGTTCCGAGTGTCAATGAACTGTTGTAGATCTGGATCATCCGGATGTTGTTTAAATACAGAACTGAAATAGTCAGCAAGGAGATCCGCTTTTTCTTTGTTTGTAGTTGCTGATTTATCGTCCATCAGAATTTTACATGGTAAAGAATTCGATTTCCTTTTTCCGTTGACATGCGACCAGAAGTTCTGTGGTTTTGCTTTGAAGCTATCTGCTAGTTCATTTATAAATTTATTATGGCATGCTTCACGGATATTCATAAATTCGTTGTTAGCCGCATCGAAAGTGGAAGAATCAGCGTCTGGATTTCGCTTTCTAGCTGAACAGAGCTTTTTATATGCTCGATTCCGAATGTTTTTCGAATTTATAAGTTGTTTTGTGAACCATATGGGATGGTTATGTTGTCGGATGTTTGATCTGGGAACAAATTCGTCAATAGTGTTGTTCAGTAGCTCATACAAACGATCTATCATCGAATTAACATCTACATTATCCGGGAGGAGTGATACAAAATCACAAGACCCAAGTGATTCTCTGATGGAATCATAGTTCGCTCTTCGAAAGCTATAAATCTGACAGTTTGAGCTATCGTTCGTGTATTTATTAGGTTCGCATTCTAAAGTAATGCTGAGTGGATTGTGTGACAAATCGCTAGATTCTTGTTTGATTAGACGCCGAGTTGCTATATCGACTAGAGTTATTTCTGGTGCGTTGGTGTAAACTAAGTCAAGAACGTTTCCCGACTTATTGGTAGCATTGCTCAGTTGAAAAAGGCCAATGTCTGTCAATGAACTGGTTACATATTTCGCAATATTAGTTTTCTCACTTGCTGATTCGCCGATAATTGGTACAAAATCCAGACCATCCATCAGATCATTAGCCACCCAAGAGATTAATGGTATGTTGAAGTCGCCAGCAACAATGAGTAGATCATCAGTAGACAAAGAAGATTTTATCGATTTGATAGCGTTGATGTGTGATTCAAACATCTCAATTCCAGCCCTTGGCTGAATATAGAGACAGTATACCACCAGTTTACCTTTGGTCAGAGGAAATTCCACACATAAAGCTTCGAGAAGATCCATCTCTGGTATTTTAATCTCATCACAGTCAAAATCATTGAGAACTGCTATCAAAACACCGCCTCCCTTGTCTGCATTGATGTTTGTGTCCATTCTGTCTTTCCTGAAGACACGGTATTTATTATAAATGAATTCTCCATCATTATGTCCGGACTTCAACCATGTCTCAGTGATCATAATGATATCATACTCGGTGGATGTTGTCGCTCGATATAACTCTCCTTTAACGCTCATTACGCTACGCATATTTTCATAGAACATATTGAATATCCTACTAGAGTCATTGATCTTTGGCCGATTGATGTCTGTGTCTGCTGTCGCTATCATCTTGAACGGATCTTCTCCCTTACTGGCGATAAAAAATCATCAATTGATATGATAGCTGGTGAGTTCGTTGGTTTCTTGAGAGCTTTTCGTTGGAACGTCTTGCTGTAGCAATTGATTGGCCAGAAATCTGGTTGGAGCAAATGCCTGCTAATGGTGATATCTGTATCAATTTTAAATGATACAAATGATAAAAGGGATAGATCTTGGTCTCTCTTTGTAAGTCTGGTGATTCTGATCTTATCCAAATTGAATTTCCCTTTCTTTGAAATATAACTCAAGATATCGTCGCATGTGGTTTTGTTGTTGAACTTAGTTACATATATTTCTTGATCAATCTTGAGGGACTCTTGTACGGCTGAAGTATCGACCCCAGTGTGGTTGGGTGAATCAGAAGGCAACGATATGCTGCTTGAGTCCAAAGCTAGTAATGCGTCAAAAGCAACGCTTTCAAGCTGGTCGTCACTATTATTCATATGGGGGTGATTGGATAGATCAGTATTCATAACTTTTGATGAGAATGGTGCGATAACTTCTAATTCGGGCCCACCATCTAATGAACTGGTCTTTAGACTCTTTTGCTTATCAAATTTGAACGTATCTGCAACTGAATTTAAGTTATTAGGTGATTGGGACATTGCCTCTTTTTGCTTGTTCATGATGGTAGGGTTCCCAGAGATTAGATTAATATTCGCTGAAGATATTGTGTGATCTGAAGAATTCGGTAAAATATGATCAGTGCTGTTGTTGATGTCCGGTGCATTAAGATCATCGCCATTCGTATAGGTTTCATTCTTCTTGGATGTATCGATCAATGATTGTAATAAGTTTGGTATAACGTCAATTTTATTCTCAATGATTTCACATTTGTTATATATATCTTGGACTGTGTCCAATTTAATTGAGTCCGTTAATGGTGATTGAAAGGCTATATCATGTCCAATTATCTGGCGGACTGAGCTTATATGAGATTCATTGCGTTCTTCATCGTTTAATTTATCGCTTATTATTTTTGTAAGCTTGTCTATTTTCAAATTTTGTTCTTTTAACTCTGATCTCATTCTATCAAGTGTGTCCCATGTAGTCGAATCAGAATTTTTTAATATATTTAAGACATCTTCGTCTATTGATTGTTTTATGAAGATTGAATTTCTATCGTTGCGTGCCAAATGTTTAGGGCTGTCCGGCAGCATTGACCAATTGGCCATTTTGCTGTAATCAAATGAGTCGTTTACAGTAGTTTGTGTGGGTGTTATCGTGTGTTTTAGATCATTACATTTGTCGTTAATGCATGTGAGTATTGTTGCAAGGTTCGACTTTTCATTTTCTTTCGTGTGTAATGAATTTAACTTGTCGGAGGATTTTATGATGAGTGAGTAAATGTTGTCAATCTTAGTAGCATTCTCTGTATAAAAATTTTCGGTCGTCTGTGTGTTATCAACCCGTTCTGTTGTGGGGTTTCGTTGAGGGGAGATATTATCAGCTGTTGATAGGTTTTCTGAATGGCGGTGCGTCTCCACTGATAACAGTGTGATAAGCTTATCAATCTTATCATGTAAGAGATGTGTGTCGTCACAATCAGATGGCGATCTAGTATTTAAGCCGTGCGCATTTACTGATCTGCGTTTAGTGCTTTGAATTATCTGACAATTACCACAGATAAATTTAACAAACGAATCGGCCGATTTTATTTTGGAGTGCAATGAGATGTCTACTGGGAAACATTTCAAGTAGAAATTTTTTCGGCATAGAAAACACTGTATTTCGGATTTAGATCTACCTTTGCATGTGTCGCCACATATGTGTGGTTTGGCGGTTTGGCTCATTGTACTAAACTCTCATTCGATTTGACATATGATGATTTATGTGTGTTGATATCACACTTACCACTACACTCTTACGGTTTTTGTGAGAGATTTGTTGAAAAAGATCCGAATTTGGATTAAAAACCACTGATTCTTCACGAGATCTCACTGAACTTTATTATCCCCGAATGAAACTAATTTTGACGGACCCGTATATATAAAAAGCAATAAATAAAGATAACTATGAATATAAAAAATCGAAGAAAAAACAGGGAGCGTAATCACGACACGTCCGCTGTGTGTATGACTGTGTATATTATGACTCTAATGCGTATTCCGAGTACTAATTGACGTTTGTGACAATTTAAT
>NW_022200185.1:0-11174 GCF_009176525.2 Contarinia nasturtii | reverse complement strand
TGTTTTTTGGAGAATTTGTTATTTGTACTTTAATTGAATACGTATTTTTATGCCAATGGCTCACAACAGATGGCGTTGGTATTCATTCAAACAAGTGACAAAGTACAAAAGATAGTGACAAAATAGATGTCAGTAATTTATGTGCTGTCATCATTTTCAGTCAAATTTGAAGAAACATTAAAATTCATTCGGCTTCTAGAAAAATTCTATAATATACAGTACAGCTTTCAGAAAAAAGAAAGGACCAATTTCGAAAACTAAACAAAAACCAATTATTTTAAATTCTGGTTGAATTGAATAATAAACAATTTCACATTAAAAAAAGTAAATCGACTGAGACCGAGGTAACATACACATCAGTCAAATAAAAACCACGTAAGAGGTTTTGAACATTGGAGTAAACGCAAGGGAGTAGAATTTCACAATGACAGATCCAGCGGATTGGTTTAAAAATATGCCAATTTTTACAAAATATTGGCTAACGCTAACAGTTGTCATAAGTGTGCTGGCGCGATTTGGAATTTTGCCTGGTTATTTGCTGTATTTAGCACCCGAATTAATATTTCAGAAATTTCAATTATGGCGTTTACTTACTTGGTAAGTGTCAAATGTACACAGTAATGCATATGCCAATGTTTTAATCGGACTTTGTTCACACATTTAATGTTGTGCCATAATTTATTTATTTTTTTCTTTTCAGTGTATTTTTCTATCCAATGGGATACCAATTCTTGTTGAACTGTTACTTCCTGTACAGCTACTCATTACGATTGGAAAATGAACAATTCAAATCCACTCCGGGAGACTATTTTTACCTGCTATTCATAAACTGGGCATGTTGTGTGATTGTCGGACTTCTGTTCAAGTTGCCGGTAAAAAAATTTTTTTTAAGCAATTGACTTTGACCGAAATGGTGTTGACACACGAAAATATGTTTACATTTTTACAGCTTTTGATGGACCCGTTGATTTTGGCCGTGGTTTATGTCTGGTGTCAATTTAACAAAGATGTAATTGTTCGCTTCTGGTTCGGTACACAATTCAAAGCGATGTACTTCCCTTGGGTACTTTTGGCATTGAATGTGGTTTTGTCAAGTGGAATCGATTCATTGGTCGGAATTTTCGTCGGTCATCTATACTATTTCCTGAAAATCAAATATCCACAAGAGTTAGGCGGCATGTCATATCTAGACACACCTTCGTTTATGTAAGACAACAAAAAGAATGCAAAAAACAAGAGCAGTTGGACATTCCTTTTTATGACATTGATGAAAATCGCGACGCTACGTATTTGTTTGTATCCAAACAGTGTTTATACGAGGCAAAACGTTTTTAATTTCAATTATAATCGGTTGTTCTCTCTTGCGAACCACCAGTTGGGTGGTGTCACTGATCTAGCGTTTAAAAAATTTGCGCAAATATTCATCAATTCATAAAAAGTGATTTCTGTCCATTCAACAACTGCCAAACCACACATTTTATTTGACACTAACTGATTTTTATTTACAGCAAATCCTATTTCCCTGACGTACGTGGTGGTGTGCATGGTTTCGGTTTTGCACCACAAAATCAACGCAGAGATCAACCGGCTGCCGGTCAACAAAATAGATTCTTTAGCGATTCATGGGGTCGGGGTCGACCTCTTGGCCGCGATTAAACAAAATTATTTTTTCTTATATTAAAAACAACATTAAATGAAATTTTATTTTCGTTCCCATTTTTAATGTAATGTTATTATAAAACCAACTAAATGTACTAAAAATGTGAAAAATCTAAATTGACAAATCATTTGATTTGATGATCATCAAATCATGATTGTGATTTTTATTTCGTTCACAAACTAAATTTGAAGAGATTACTTATCAGCAATGGAATATTTTTGTATAGAGTCACCAAATTTGAGTTAATTCACTTCTTGCAGCCTTTTATTTTCACTCAAGAAACATTTTGAAGGGTAATCATTTTGGATGTAAACAATTGTCTATTTCACAAAAATAGACGCTGTTGCAATAAAATAACCACAACTTACGAAATATTTTAGATAAATACTTGTATTTGTATGTTTTGCATAAAAGGAAAATGTGAGCCATGTATACCTACGAAAAACCAAGAAATAAAAACCAAAATCTGATTATAAAAATCAATTGCGTTTGTTGTTTTTTTTTTCGATGAAAAATGTTTTCAACTTTTCACACCGTAAAAATTGCACGAAACAAAAATAATAATTCAAGTCGTGCCAAAGCAATAGCAAAATATGAACACAACAACGCAACGTATAATAATTTCACAATATATTTATTGAACTATTGTATCGGTCATAAACAATGGATTTGTTTACATAATCATCGAAAATACCTATTTACATAAAATGTTTTCTATTTCAAGTGTAAGTCATCAAATGATTGAAAATAAATATGAATTGTTTAAAAACGAAATAAATTTCAGCATAACGTTTATCGAACGTTGATTTTTTTTTCATGAATACGTATAACGGCATGCCGTTTATTTGGTACGAGTATTATTTCAATTCTTTGTAGAGTTTATGCAATGTAAAAGATAGACGATAGACGGGCAGCCCGATAACGGTAAAGAAATCGCCGTTTATGCGTTCGACAAGCGTTGATCCAATGTGTTGTATTCCGTAAGAACCCGCTTTGTCACTGTGAAAACATTCAAAGTTTGATGAATATTAAAAAAATGTTTATTTTTATCCACAAAACAGACTATCTAAACAAAATCACTTACAGTGGTTCGCCTGTATCGACATAAGCTTGGATTTGTTCTGTCGTTAATTTTCCAAATTGAACTTCTGTGCTTTCGGTGAATTTTTCAATATGATCCCCATATTTGATAGCGACACCAGTGAAAACAACGTTCGTTTTTCCGTTGAGCCTAAAAAATTGCACAATTTTCAATGATTGCACACAAATCAATGAATATTTCTACTAAATCATACATACTTGTTCAATGTTTCAATGGCATCTTCTTTGTTCTTCGGTTTTCCATACATTTCACCATTTAATGCAACCATTGTGTCGGCTCCAATGACAATGTCTGCTTTCGATTTTCCATCGATTTCTGCTTCGGCATCTAATCGATTTGTCACTTCCAGAACCTTTTGCAGTGCGGTCTCTTCAACAAATTCGGAAAAACTGTTGAAATCTTTCGGATCAAGATTTTCCTCGAATGTCGATGCACATGATTCAACATTTAAGCCCTGCACACAAATAAATCACTTAAAATGATGAAAAATTTAAGAAATTTTCGGCTTACAATGATTTTCAAGAGCTCCTTGCGACGCGGTGAACTGCTTGCAAGCACAATACGCTTGGAATTCAATTGAGATATGATTGGTAACATGATTGCAATAAAAGTAAAAAAAGTCCTGAGTTAAAATTCAATGTTGACAGTTTTTCAATCGGACGGACAACCACAATGTGTGCCTTGCTCGCGGGAAGCAGAACAGTTAACTAAATGTGTATATAATCAACCATATGGCTATCAACCGAGTCTAACGATTAAACGTCAAACAGCTGATATTGTGAATGGGTCACAACATACCACATGTCACATTTGACAATTTCAAATGAGAATTCTATTTACGATTCAATGTAAACACTTGTTTCAACTTTCGAATGGAATGAAAACATCGAAATATTTTTCCTTTATTTTTATTGGCATTTAAATTTTTATAGTATAAATGACGGCCTAAGAAGAAAAAAATAACATACAGAATATTCTGCAAAAAGACGAATTCAAATTTATGTGAGCAAAAACCAAATATACAAACAGACAGCGCAAAAGTAAAACAGCCTACTTACATGTGTTTCTTATGTAAGTAGGCTGTTTTACCTTTGCGCTGTCTGTTTGTATATTTGGTTTTTGCTCACATAAATTTGTATTCGACTTTTTGCAGAATATTCTGTATGTTATTGTTTTCTTCTTAGGCCGTCAAATGATTGGATTTCATGCAAATGATTGGTATTTCTAATCAATCCAAGTGGATCTTAACTAAATAGACCGAAATAAAAAAAAACTGGATAATAATGCATTCATGCCTTTGGTTATTTTCATAAATTGACGACCAAATCGATTTTATTGCTCAATTTTGTTTAATTTTTATGCATTAGGCACATTCCATCTGTATTTATGGAAATAATTCCATTCTATTTTCTATGTTATATTTTTCGTTTTGCTCAAGCTAACGCCGATTATCAAGTAATTCAATCATTTACGCTCACATAAATGACGATAAAAACATTTGTCAAATATAAATTTGTTATTTGTAGCGTCGAAGGGTGGCCGTCCAGGAAAAAGGAAAAAGTACATGGAAAATCAAACAGTCGAATCACCACAAATCATTAATTATGAATGTACGCATACATGGTGCGGCTAATGCGCATCGATATTCTTATCAAACGGAAATATGAATATTGAACCAAAACGTCATCAATCAAATGTGTTCCATTGGGGCGATTCATTTTTTTTAATTGAACATTTCTGATTTGATTAGCTCACGATCAGCAGCCAGTATTTATGATCTATTTGCATTGAGAAAATTGCATTTTAAAGCGATGGAGAGTCACGACTTTGATCGAATGTACTTAATGCATGACGTGCAATTTACACTGCAAATAACGATGAATCGATCGACTTAATTGGCGTATTGTGAACTACGTTGATTGAGTGTTAAAAATTGAAATGTATCTGAATCAATCCATAAAAAGGAACTCTGTATTTGGGTTAACCCTCTACTGTGGGAGACCGCAGTGAAATGGAATTTTAACAAATCGATAAAAAATTTTCTTCCAGATTTTCACCATAACACTAATATATTTTTGTAAGTATCCCTCTAACCTCTACCTACGTCAATTTTTAATTTGTGTCAAGTATGCATACATGTGAAAAATCGTGTGAAATTCTTCTCTCAGTAAAAACTGAGTTTCAGAGTAGCAGCGAGTAGAATAACGAAGCAGCAGAGGGTTAATGCCTATATCGACCAAAGTTGAATCAAATCGAATCGTAAATTGTGCACAAGCTTTTGTATAATATTGATCATTTAATGATGAAAGTAATTAACGTCGTCGACTAACCAAAAATAGTAAATAGTCATGCAATAAAATAGCATCACAATTTTTGAGAACGAATACGTTCAATGTAAAATTCATCATTAAAACGGAACGCGCGCGAAAAAAACGGTTAAATTGTGTGATAAAGGAAGCAAACAATGAATTTTTGGAATGTGTTTGTTTTTTAATTGAAATTATGATCTCGCCCTCAATTATATTCTAAAAATAAATTTTTTTGTTCAAGTAAAGTAGCATCACGTCATACACAAAAATTCTTTACATTTGTCGATTTCAATTTTAAATTATTTGCGGTATCTTCAGATTAATCGAAAACGAACAACAACAAAAAAACTGACTGCAACAGTATGATTTTGAAATGTTGAGCTCGAAGACGTGACGTTCGTATACACAAACAAAAAAAACAGCATTGCGATGCAGAAATTGAGTGCCGTCTTTTATTTCGACTTTATTTGCCTACATCTGTTTTGCGCGTCTGCAAGTCGATGCGGCGGCAGTGTTTGGGTGTTTGCACTCTTGAAAAGCACTGCATATATTTCGAAACTTAGACACACTTAAAATTAAATTCAGACTCACTTTTGTTTAAAATCTTTGAAAAATTTGCTGTTTTAGATGATAAAAACCCTTTCCTCACACTGCACCAACAAGAAGTGTATAAAAACAAAATGCAACCAATTTTTGGAGAGCGCACAAAAGAACTACGCACACCTTACAGAAAGCAGCGGAGACAAAAAAAAATGGTAGTGAATCACTCGCGATGTAAATACACACTGATGTTGGCAGCTATAAAAACGATCGATCTGACCTGTGAGACATACAATACATACAAACAACTCGATACAATAAACCACGGTAAGCAGCAAAACAAACCAACACGCAGCCCATAATGAAAGCAAACAAGCGAAAGAGATGAGGCATACACACAGAAAAGCGAGAAAACAACAAAAACAGTTGTATGTGATCGGCGACTTCGTCGATATTGTATTGCTACAAAAAAAACGTACACCCAATACTCATCCAACAAAACAATAGGTACAAAACTTACACTTTAATGTCGAGAAGATGGTGATAATGGAAACAACAACTAGAGTTCTTTCGTTCGGAATACACAATGCGCACAATATTTCCATATGCAGTGTTTAATGAATTTGGTCTACTGTTTTCAAGTACTTTATTGTGTACATTGTTTTCGGCACTCAATCCATGATGAAATAGGTTTGTTGTTTTTGAAATAAGTCGACGCTATTTTTTTATAAGTAAACAAATTACATATGAGGACTAATTTTATTGAGCACACAATCTGTGTGCCAATTGTTTTTACGCCGAATGACTGCGATAAATAATTTGACGGTTAAAGGTCATTCAAAAATCTTATCGACAAAGAGTTCAGAAGAAAAATTATGAATTCACTCGATGCGACATGGTCAATATATAATAATATCACATTTTTCAAATTCGAAAGACTAACAAAAACAGACGCACACACATACACACATACATGTATATAAACATGCAGCGCACAAAACGTTGCATGTTCAACGGTGTCGTCGTCGTCGTCGCCACTCATAAAAATCTCAATCCAAAAACCTTGTGGCTTGAATTCGAAGCAAAAACTTGCCCACCACTTACTAACATTCATCGTCTCTATCGTATTCTCTCTCTCTCTGGTAACTTTAACTTTTGAACACAAACTGCACGCATACATTATTCGATTTTAAAAACACAAGCCAACTGCCTATCTTGGTTTTGTTTTGTTTTGAGTCGAAGTCGTAACACACGCGTGTATATGCAAAATATGTATGGTTTGGGCTGTGCACCGTATTTCATGCTTGTTTGTGCAATATTCATTGGGTTAATGTGCTTCGATGTTTAGTTCCTTGGCGACATACCACGGCTGTCTTTCACTGCTTCTTTTTTTTCTGCTGTTCAATGTAAAAACATAGCTGAAAGTGTGTATTTGCTTTCGCTTTTAATTGCAATTTCTTTTTAACTGAAAAAAAATTCTTTGAACGAAACTATGATCAAAATGCCGTTTTCAAGAACAGGTTTTCGCTCAAGCATTTTGAAGTTGAATGGGGATAAATTGGTCATTTAAAATAGCGATTATGATTAATGGGCAAAAATTTACATGACTATATTTGGAAATAATCAATGGAGCAAACGAAAAACGAATTATGACTATTGACCAAGTTGAATGGACGCTCACATTTCATTGGCACAAAGGAATTATCTTATGTTTGAATGTCTTCACTGCACATTGGACATTGATTCAATAGAAAATATACATGAGCACACTGAAATAGAACAACCATCATTGAAACCGCAGTTTATTGCCAAAAAAACCATTAGTATGATGTGCTGTATGTAAGAACCAAACGAAAAAAAATCCCACGCGAAAATGTTTCATTCGCATTGAATATTTAGCAGATAGTGACGAGGAAAACAACAACAAAGATTATTTAATTTGCAATAAGGATGATTTCTCTGCTAAAAGAGACTCTGATGAAAAATTCATTCTATCCAATTTCTTTTATTTTCATTATTAATGCAATATTATTTTCAATTTGTAAAAGTGTAATAGAAAAAAATATTGCAATTCGAAACTTTACATTGTTTGTTTGCATACCAAAAATAAAATACCAGTGTTTAATGTCGTTGGTTAAAAATAAAGTAATATTTTGAATTTTATTTTTCGCATATTTAGCAAAAAAAAAATTTTAACATAAAAAGTAATTACTCAAAAATTAATTGGTTTTTTTTATTATTTGGTTGTCTTTCTTGGGGTGGACGTATTTAATTGATTAAAACGAACTCACCATTTTTTAAATTGAAAAATTTCTTTTATTTTTTCCCTTTCCAATTCATAGTGTAACATAAGATGATATCAAATCTACAAATGTTATTTTTTATATAAAATACAACTTCTTTTTTAAAGAAAGAATGAAATGTTCTTATTACTATGAGAAAATATCGATGGAAAAATGCAAGGGAATATGTTCATGTTAAAATGGCATTTTGTCGTCCTCAGGATAGATCTGCTTTTATCAAAACTCCCGTCTTCGAATCAAAACCAAACTGAACGATCTTTTAGTTCAAAAATTACTCTTCGGTCTAAGCAAACTTAGACTGAAAAATATTGTGCAAAGGTTTGTTTCATAATAAAAATGAAAAACAGCAATTTTAATCCTTTTTATGCTATTTATGCAATTGTATACATTACATATTTGATTCATTATCAAAAATGACATAGCCTAGGCTAACTTATAAGAAAATTCAATTCTTTCGAATCATCACATTTTTTTTTGTTTAATACGTGCTTCAATTATTGAAAAATCTTCCTCTGTTGCATACCTTCGAATATATTTTAAATATACGGTTTTAGTTCCAGTAATTCTGCGTAATTTGATGGGTGCGCGAATTTTTCTCATTTCACATAATCGTAATTTCATTTCCTCCACATTTCTATGGAAAATATATAATGAATTTGTAATTATATTCGCTGTAAGGCCAACTTCACTCTGCCAAAAATCCAAATGAGTTTTAATCTGCAATAAAAACAAACAAACAAAATAAAAAGAAATCCTTATACGATACGACCCGTTGCCATTAAATCATTTACCTTTAAAGCGGAAGATTGTTTTAATGAGAAATCCCTTTTCAAAGCGTCTTTAAGATCATTTTCACTCCAACCTAACCGGTTTGAAAGATAGTCCATGCTATTTGCAAATCCATCAAGCGACTTCTTTTCTTCAAGACGTCTTTCTAAACACCTGTAAATGGATATTTCGAATTTGGTTTAAAAAAATATTCTTTTTCTTTTATCATAAACGTGTCATACAATTTGAATTCAAGTGAATTGAAACGGTCAATCATATACGCCGATATTTTATCGAGGCCGGTTTTTTTAAGACTTTTGATTCTGTGGTCAATTTGTGCCACGCTATAGAGTTTGTAGATCGTTGAAAATGACAAAATAGTTGTACGATCTACGCCATGTTTCAGAAGAACATCTAACTTTGGTTTGAGAACATTTGGCATGGTTTTAAAGAAAACCTCACTTTTTGCAGCAAAACTAGCGGCAACCTCAGTGACTGGTATCTCTAGTTTTGCGCTAAAATAATAAATCGGATGATCATTTCCAATGGCGTTTAATTCAACGAGATCACGCTTATATTTTTCCAATACAATCGCGTCGGCAATTAGCAAAGGAATGAAGTCTGCAATATTATTCGGTTTCATTTGTTGCACGATATTTATTTTCTCCTTAATTTCATCTAAAAAACATTTGGAATTTAAATAGCATCACAAAATAAAATTCAATCCATACCAATGGGCATAGTGAGCAAAAATCCATTTTTCCTAATTGTCACTTGGTCGATTTTCATTTCCAATAAATGGTTGACATTCTTTTCTGTCACAAGTAATTCATTCAAGTCATATACATGACTATAATATAGCTGAGACGATTCAAAATGGTCACCACCTAATAACGACATCAACGACTCAACGATTGATTTTTTGTCTGTGTTAAGATTCTGTATTTGTATCATCATTTCGGCGGATAAGGCAGTCCCTTTTTCGGCTCTTTCCAATTTGTATTTTTCAATTAACCTGTATGTAAAAAGACCAAAGTAATGAAGCTTTTCCACTTTGGCTAAATGTCGGTTAAATTATAGGATTTCATGGAAGCATGCATAAAAGATAATTAGCAATAAGCCAATGCTGATACAAGATTGTCCGAGAATGAATATGAGATTTCTCCTGAGATTTGAATGAAGTGTAACAACTGTTTCTCAAAGCAGTAAATCAGAGACTGTTTCTCCTTCAGTTGCTCATAACGCTCCTCCTGACATATATTACTGTGAGAAACAGTCTCTGAAAAAATCCCAATTTTCATATGGTGTTGGTGGTGTCACATTTGAATAAAATCTCAGGAGAAGACTAACATTCATTTTCGAGCATATATTTGTTAACATACTCATCGAACATTTCTTGTGACCAAGTAAAATGCCACCCTTTCAACGGCCTTCCAGTAGATAGTACACATTCAGAACGACGCAGCAACATTTCAGCACTGCACCCAAGAACAAACAAATTGGTTGCCAATATCATTGGGTTCATGCCATAGTCCATCAATAATCTTAATTTTTTGTCAAAATTTTGAAATGTTGTACATGATAAATCACATTTACCATTGGCAATGGATCTTGCAATCACTTGTGGTTCAACCTGCAATTATTGATAAAATGTTTGTTGTAAAATATCGAATTTGACTTATTTTGGGGGAATAACAAACCTGAAGACGTTCGCTCAAATAATAAATACGATTTGTGTGTCCATGAATTGCAGGTTCATATTTATCCTTCAATAATCCGCCAACAAGTTTCTTAAGTTTAAAAGTACTGAGTCTTAATAACGGTGCAAAATCATCAAGACTCTTCGGCTGCAATGATTTTAACACATCTATCTTTTTGTCCACGTATTCTAAAATTAATCAATTACAATCATTTCTATAGACATTATTCAATACAAACACGAACCGATATCTATTGTGAGGAGTGATGGATTCTCGAATATTGACTCTGCCGACAGATTTGCACGAAGAAGTTCCAGTGTATCTGTTTTAATTGCATTAATTTGCCGTAACGCTGGAAAATCACTATAAATCTGTGCAGCAATATCTTCCGTACAACATAATTTGCGAGAAAGGTTTGCAATGGCCAGATATTCCTGCGGTTTTGATGTGAAGGTCCGTTGTTGTTGATGGACCATGTGCTTCACTTGTAGATATGTTGAAATTACAGGTTGTATGCATTTTTGGTTGTTCCAAACGTAGCTTCTGACAATATTTATTAAGAACATTATTGATTGATTATTATATTTTGATTAAGAGAAATAGAAGAAGAAAACAGAAGAATTTCTTAATAAGAACTATTTATTGCATCACCCTCCCCGTTAATTTTAGATCCACAACTATCAAAGTAATTGAATCAGTTGTCAAAATGTACAAATGTCAAAGTTTCAAATTGGTTATAACAGCACCGTTCAAATGAATCTAACATCAATTGAGAGGATGAGAGTAAAAACA
>NW_022200184.1:0-5730 GCF_009176525.2 Contarinia nasturtii | reverse complement strand
ACCAAAAAATTGCAAAACAGTGATAAAAATTTAATTGATTTAGAAGTAAATTTATCAACAGTAAAAGTGAGAATAGAGAATTATTTAAAGCAAAGCAGATAAATACAAAAATTTGTTATGGATTATAGAAATTTTAAGCAGTTGAAAAATTAATTTATGAAATTTATATTATTTACATGAGAAGAGCAATAATTTTACATTTTCTCTCTCAAAAATGCTTGATAAAAATCAAATTGTATTATATTGTATATATTTGATTAAGTTATTTTTAATAAACCACCAAGGCGAAGGAACGCTGTTCGGTGCAGTTATTATTATAACATTTAACTTTAATAAATTGCGTCCATAGTAATCTGCTACACGATCCAAATCCCTTTGAAGATGAATACAGTCATCTTCTGATTTTATACATTTTGAAATTTTGGTATCATCAGCGAACGAAAAGATGCATGAATCGGTCACGACGAAAGGTAGATCAATTACAAACATGATGAACAAAGTTGCGCCAATGGGATAACCTTGACCAGTACCAGAAGTTACTTCGATTGGGTCTGATTTGGTATCTGATATCTTGACTATTTGTCTGCGACCAGACAAATACGATTCGATCCATTTTAACAGCTGTGTATTCAATCCCATGATGTTTAGCTTTTGAATTAGTAATTTTATATTCACAGAAGAAAAAGCCTTTGCAATGTCCAAATATATGGTGTCTGTTTGATGTCCCTTTCCCATGTTGATTATCGTATTCGATGTAAATTCTGCCAAGTTCGTTATCGTTGACCTATTTTTGATGAACCCATGCTGACTTTCATGTACTATGTTCTTTAGATATTGATTGAGATGGTTCGTGACACTGAAGAGTTGTTTCTGTCACCGTTTTTGTAAACTGGTTTGACAAAAGACGTTCTCCAAATCTGTGGTACAGTGCATGTTTCAAGAGATTCTCTTAACAATGTTGTGATTGGCCCCTGTAATGAAACCAAACAATGCTTGATAAATTTATTTGGTATTTCATCAGGACCACTGACTAGATCATCCGGAAGCATGTCAATTTGTTGTCCAACAAGCTCCTCAGTTATTTCAATCGGTGATATTTCTGCACAAATGTCGCGAATATTTTCAATCTCCGAGTTATCATATCGTAGATCTCCCGTCAAAGAGTTGTAGGCTGAGGCAAAGTGCTTTGCAAAGAAATCAGCGATTGTAGACTGGTCATCTGCCCTCATATCCAGATAAGACATCTCATGCGGCAGATCATCACTTTTCCCCCTTTTGCAATTCAAATGTCTGAAAAATTTCCCAGGATCCTCGTCTATTAGATTCTCCATCTCAATTCTGTAATCCTTGAGTGCTGACCGTTCACTGCGTTTATATTCTCTTCTTAATTGTTTAAAATTTTCTATTGATTCAATTCATTCTTGTGTTGACAACATGTGCACCGGTGTGTAATACAAAGGTTTGTTTGTTTTGTGTGCGATATGTGAGCAAAAAAATTTCATTGAGTGCATACGAAATAAAACTGAAAAAATTAAAGATTTTATGGGTTTTCTGGGAATTATGCACAGAAATACTGAAAACCAATGGAAAATGTATGAAACAATTGACATTGAAAGTGCACAAGCCAAATTAAATGACTTTTTTGACGGAAAATCACCATTCGGGTTGTCATGTGAAAAATGCAAACAAAAGTTTAAAAACAATGAAAACGAGGATGATTTCCATGATGTAATGGAACCAATAAATTATGAAACTGTTGAAAAAATGATTACAACAAAAATCAATGAACTTAAAGAAGTGCTGTTGACTGAAATTAATCAAAAACAAAACAAAGAAACAAAAAAAATGTCGATGATCAGATCAACAGTGGCATTAACGTTGGCGCAAGTACATGAACAGCGACAAGAAACACAAAAGACAACGAAACCAACACAAAACAAAACGAGAACAGTTCAAATACAGATGAAAAGAAAGAAGACGATGAAGAAAAAATTAAAAAGAAAGAACGAAACAAGCGGACAAATGAACGAAAAAAAAAGAAAAAGCAACAAAAACAAGAACAAAACAAACACGAAAAACAACAACATGAAAAAAAAGAGGAAAACCAGCAAAAACAACAACCAGACACAAGAACACAGCAACAAAATCTACAAAATCAGCAGCATAATCGTCTAGATCAAAATGTAGAAATGATCATGCACAAACACACAGTTATCCATTCAGACGTGCATTTCAAAGGAAAAATTGGGTAACTGAGCGTCGACGAGGCCATTGGAATGATGGTTTCAATAACCAACGCCATTTTACCCAAATCTGTTCCGCACCGAACAGGTCACTCGTCCCAATGCAAACCGGCTTCAGCTTGTTGTTAACAGCGATCAAAACTCATCCTCCATTCTCCTTGCGACGAACTTGGTCTCTCTCAGTGTTTGTTGACCGATCACAACGAAATGCAGCATGTTCATCCACAAACTCCGGAATTTTTGATTTTAATCCAATTAACATTTTGTGAATGGATAAACAGCTGCTTTAAATATTTTTCATCGTTAAAATTGTGTGTAGTACTCATTTCTCCTTTTGGAGAACATATACAGTAATTATTTAAATTACCTGAGTGACCACTCTCCGTTTCCATCGATGAAAAATCACAGCTGAGTTTGTTGTGGCATCTAATAGTGGTTTCTGGATTGCCAGCGCTGAGCCGGCGGCCGAAGACCCCTCCGAACACGTTGAAAATCCTTAAAACTCTTCTCGAATTCAATTAAACAAGAGCGGCAATCACAATCATCAAAATGCGGACTAGCTCTCTGCAAAACATCCTTAAAATGACGTTGGTTATTGAAACCATCATTCCAATGGCCTCGTCGACGGTCAGTTACCCAATTCTTTCTTTGAAATGAACGGCTGAATCGATAACTGTGTGTGTGTGATCATTTCTCGGTTCCTGTCGATTTTGCTGCAGATTTCGTTGATTTTGTACACCCTGTATATGTCCACTCTGTTGTTGTTGTTTTTGTGGCCTTTGTCCGTGTTCAATCTGTGTGTTTGTTTCTGTTTTTGCGTCGCTTTGTCCTTTTTCCTTATTCTTCTTTTTCTTTTTTGCACCATTTTCCTTCGAGGTGCGTGTCATCAGCGCCACCCTGGAATTGTGGTGGCAAACCTATATATGTAAAAAATTGTGCTCGAATTGTGCTGGCGAATGCAATTGCTCCCAGGAATTGTGCTCATCTGAGTGACGAGCACAATTCGTCGAAAGTCGAAAAATCGCTGTTTTTCCAAAAATTTGTATGGGAGGTATGTCAGAACATGATTTTTTTCGAGTGATATATACATGAAAACATTGTGCTCGAATTGTGCTGGCAGAAAATACATATTTTTAGGGGGGGTCTGACACGAAACCATCGAGCACAATTCGTCCAAAGTCGAAAAAATGCCGTTTTTCCAAAAATTTGTATGGGAAGTATGTCAGAACATGATTTTTTTTGGGTGATATATACATGAAAAAATTGTGCTCGAATTGTGCTGGCAGAAAATTCATACTTTTATGAGAGTCTGACGCGAAACCATCGAGCACAATTCGTCCAAAGTCGAAAAAATTCCGTTTTTTCAAAAAAATGTATGTATGGAAAAAGTAAAAAAAAAAACATTTTTTGAAAATCTCAATTTATTTATTTGAATGAAAGATTTATGACAAAATAGTTTCTTATTTATGTAGAAAAAAGTGAAATAATCTTATTTATATACTGAATGCATTTCGGTTTCAACTGAGAAACCATCATCAGCGAGCGTCAAAATTATTAAAAATTCTATTGTTTCTTATTTTTTTAACCCTCGGTTAGGCACATGCACAGCAATGAAACGACAACAACAATAACACTTATTTTTACTGTCAAAATTTTGATGTCAAATGGTGTCGACATTTGTGAGGGTATTTTGAAACAGACTGTGTAATCCATATTCATCGTATATGATCCTATGTTAAGTTCTATACTTGATCTAGTTCACATTGACGGTTCAAATCGTTTATGTCCAATAGCGTGGACATGGACTGTGTGTTTCTTCTGTTACATGTACGTTGTAATGAACAAGTATAGTAACATGGCGTCGTTCAAATAAATTTAAAAATCCGTCCACTCGTGTCGACACCATCTAGCACGGTAGTAGGGATTTCATTGCTGTGGGCACATGTGAATGGGTTAGGATAAAAGTGAGCTCAAATTTTCATATAAAAAATCTCAATCATGAAATCGGTAAAAATAAATGACCAACTAAACTGAGATGAAAATAAAAGAGCAACATGATTCATGTTGGTCTTTTATTTTCACTCAAAACATGTTGAACTTTTATTTTTACGCTGCGCACGGTGGTGTTTTATTTTCAAAGCAAATAAGTTCCCGTTTTATTGGAAGTCCTATCAAGTTAGTATTTTATTTACATTTTTATCATGTTGAATTTTTTATTCATTTCAGCGGTCTTCCGTGTTTTTCATACAATCCTCCCATATAGATGGTATAAAAGATCGCGAAAAATGAAAAAAATAATTAATTTTTTTTTCCCCAATTCTCAAATATTACTCAATTTTCTGTATCACCTGGTGAAATCAGAATGAAAAAAATCGCATTCCTTATCATCCAAATCACGATCTGTACTTTTTTCACTGTTTGAGTGCTCTATACATAGTCTCCGAGAGTTTCATATAAACTTGCTATGTGATGCCTATTGAATAATAAGCGAATACCAATCGTGATTGAATCAATAGGCGTCATTTGGCCATTGCAAGGCGAGTTTATATGAAACTCTCGGAAACTCGGTAGAGAGCAAAAAAGTGAAAAAAAAATGATTTTTTTTTTTTCAATTCTCGAACACCACTAAATGGTCTAATTAATAATTATTTTCAATAAACTACTCAGTTTTCTCTCAAATCCAAATTTACAGTAAAAGATATGTAATAAATGCAAGTTGTAGATCACAGTGCGGAAAAGTTCATATTACGGATGTAAGACATTTTTTAATAATAATAACTGCACCGAACAGCGTTCCTTCGCCTTGGTGGTTTATTGAAAATATTTTAATTAAATAAATATAATACAATATAATTTGTATTTTATCAAGCATTTTTGAGAGGTAAATGAAAAAATATTGCTTCTCTCATTTCATGTAAATAATATAAATTTCACAAGTTAAATTTCCAACTGCTCATAATCTCTACAATCCATAACAAACAATTTGTATTTATCTGTTTTGCTTTAAATAATTTTCTATTCTCAGTCTTACTATTGATAAATTTACTTCTAAATCAATTAAATTTTTATCACTGTTTTGCAATTTTTTGGTATAAAGAAGATGAATGCAGTCATCTTCTGATTTTATACATTTTGAAATCTTGGTATCATCAGCGAATGAAAGGATGCAAGATTTGGTCACGACGAAAGGTAGATCTATCACAAACATGATGAACAAAGTTGCGCCAATGGGATAACCTTGACCAGTACCAGAAGTTACTTCAATTGGGTCAGATTTGGTATCTGCTATCTTGACTATTTGTCTGCGTCCAGACAAATACGATTCGATCCATTTTAACAGCTGTGTATTCAATCCCATGATGTTTAGCTTTTGAATTAGTAATTTGATATTCACAGAATCAAAAGCCTTTGGGATGTCCAAATATATGGTGTCTGTTTGATGTCCCTTTCCCATGTTGATTATCGTATTCGATGTAAATTCTGCCAA
>NW_022200183.1:0-1436 GCF_009176525.2 Contarinia nasturtii | reverse complement strand
GTATAAATACATCGTCGCAATTGATCCCGGTATGAAAACATACTTAGCCGGAGTTGGTCGGAATATTGAAGATCGTGCTGAGGTGAGTTTATATTTAAATAAAATGTTTTCTACAAAAATCAATTGTTTTTTTAAAGGAAAATCTCATTCTCATCTATCATTGGGGTGCCGGACAAAAAGTCATACACAAAATGGGAAAGCGTATGACTGCCAGATTCACGCAACGAGAGCAATTGGACCGTGAAAGCTATCCATCGATACATCACCGCGAGGAATCCAATGGAGAAATTACGTCAGGCATCGATTAACCATGGTGAAAGATGCAGTGGCTGCATATTAGGGTGGAACATTTTTAGCACAATTTGGTGGCCACTTGGGAAAACATGTCTTATAGTCCCCAGATTCAAGATATGAAGGAATTTCCAACTTGCGGTTCCATATAAGACAGCGACTTGAAAGGAAAGGAGGTACATTTTACTGGAAAATCATGAAAAATTGCAGTGACCCAATCACCATGAAAACTTGTGAATCTTATTTTCTGACCAAAATTTCAACTAAAAATGAAGGTGCCTCCATTTAAAAACTTATTTATTTAATTCCAAAAATTTATTTTTTTCTCAAAAATAAAAAATTGAAAATTTTGTATGGGAGTGATTAGGTCACTGCAATTTTTCATGATTTTCCAATAAAATGTACCTCCTTTCCTTTCAAGTCGCTGTCTTATATGGAACCTCAAGTTGAAAATTCCTTCATATCTTGAATCTGGGGACTATAAGACATGTTTTCCCAAGTGGCCATCAAGATATGCCTCGAAATTTAAAAAAATGTTCCACCCTACTGCATATGCTCGGCGACGATATGCACGGCTTTCGTTTGACAAATACATCGGGTCACAAGGTGAGAAAGATTGGCTGGCAAAACGTATAACAAAGAAATAGCCATCGCTTACAAACATCGGAGCTGTGGATATGGCACCCAATTCACCAATTGGCATGAAAAAGGGAAAACGATGCCCAGGTACACGGCATATTCAGTTAATGCAAGAAATAGAACCGTATATCTCACTACCACGGCTAAACGACGTAAAAAGAAAGATATCTGCTTGAAGAAATTGATCGCAAGAGGCATCATTGATCCAGCAAATCAACCAGCTGATAAATATCCGGAACAACAACAACAACAACAGCAACAACGTTTTTGAATCGTTTGGCATCGAGACATTGTTGCGGCTAGATGCATTATGTACAAAGGTAAATATTGTAATTTATTTGGTATATTTTCCAATAATTTAAATTGCCTCTTATTAATTGCAGGTCTTTGTTATATATTCAATTTGGAAATGCACAACTCGTATGTCAGAGCACCAGCACCTCCAAGACCACCATTGCGTAGAAGACAACCAGCACGCAGAAGAGCTAATGCAAACTTCCAGTTCA
>NW_022200182.1:0-1539 GCF_009176525.2 Contarinia nasturtii | reverse complement strand
TCTATTAATACGAACATATTTTAAATAAATGATATGAAACTGCAGTTCTTATTCAAAGCAATCTATCGGTCTTTTGATTTATTTTTCCTTTGCTTATACGAGGGTTGCTCCATAATTTTTTTTAAAAACATATATAACACAGTTGTTTTTTGTCGAAAATGGTTTTATTGTTTTTCAAAATATTCCCCGAGATGATCGATACACTTTTGCATTCGATGAAACCATTTGTCATAGCATTCGTGCCACTCCGAAACTGATATCTCCAAAACGTGTGTTTTGAACGCTTCAACTGCTTCTTCTGGTGTCGAAAATCGTTGACCACGTAGTTTTTTCTTCACGCTTGGGAACAAAAAAAAGTCATTGGGTGCCAGGTCAGGACTGTACGGTGGATGACCCATCAGTTCGATGTTTTGACCGGTCAAAAATCGAGTAGTTTGAAAAGATGTGTGAGAGCTCGCATTATCGTGATGAAGAATTATTTTGCGACGGTGGTTGTTTTTTCTTATTTCACCAAACACTTCGGGCAAACAAATGGTGGTATACCAATCAGAATTGACGGTCTTACGATCCTCTAGTGGAACGGTTGCCACATGACCACTTCTCCCGAAAAAACAGGCGACCATTCGCTTCGAAGTGCTTCTTGCTCGAACAACTTTCGTTGGGTTATCTTCATTTTGGAAGACCCATACAGTCGACTGCTGTTTCGTTTCGGGCTCATAGGCATATATCCACGATTCGTCACCAGTGACGATTTTATTAACGTCTTTTGAAGCACCACGATTGAATTTCTTGAGCATTTCTTTACACCAACTCACACGAGCCATTTTTTGTTCATCGGTCAATTTATGTGGGATCCAACGAGAGCAAATCTTTTTTACGGCTAAATGTTCATGCAAAATTGTATGTATGCTGTGGGATGAAATGCCCAAAGATGCCTCAATCTCACGGTAGGTCACATGACGATCTTCCATAATCAGTTTTCTGACAGCATCGATGTTTTGTGGCACAACAGCCGATTTTGGACGACCTGTATGAAACTCGTCTTTGAGCGAACTACGACCGCAACGGAATTCTCGGTACCAGTTATAAATTGTCGGAAGGGTTGGTGCTTCATTGCCAAAGGCCAAATGAAGTCGATCGAAACACTGTTGTTGAGATAATTTACTTCGAAAATCGTAGTAAATCATTTTACGAAAATCTTCACGTGTAAAATTCATTTTTTTGTTGAGTCGCAGTTTACCAGTCACTGTAAACAATACAAATAGCGTTCGTACGACAAAAGGTTCAGGGCACGAATACATACCAAAACATCAAACTTTACGAATATGACAATGGTTTACATCGGGCAACACTATAAGTACCATTTTAAAAAAAATTATGGAGCAACCTACGTATTAAAGCAGACGTCCCTTTCAATTTTATTTGAAGAATAGAATATTTCGAGAATTTCATTTCTAAATTTAACGATTCCTTGATTTATCACTTTAAAAAATATGGACCTTTTCAAACAGTAAAGTGGTAATTAACGCTAAAAATGGT
>NW_022200181.1:274436-315536 GCF_009176525.2 Contarinia nasturtii | reverse complement strand
GTAAAAATTGAAATGTTCGTTGTGTTCGTTCGTATGTGCGATCGAACTCCGAACACTTGCGGACGTCCGTACGTTCGAAGCAAAATTATAAAATCAGGGTTGTTAAATAATTTATAATTTTACAAATTTAAAGAAAAAAATATACAAATAAATAAATTTTCAAATAATTTCTAATTCATATAAATTTTCTTTCTCAAGTGTTGAAATTATAATTTTTTTTTATTACGAAATGTTATGAAATTCATCTATATTTATTTCATCATTGAGAATGTGAGGTTATTTCAGGGAAAGACTATACCAAATATATGGAATTTCCTAAAATTCGTAATAAGGAAATTTAATATTTTGTTAGTGTTCAAATTAAAATTCATTTATTTAATTATTATTATTTATTGTAAATTTCAAAAAATTTAACAGAGAATTGTAAACTTGACTTGACAATTTTTGCGCCGAACGTCCGGACGTGTTCGGTGTTCGATCGCACATACGAACGAACACAACGAACATTTAAATTTTTACGAACGACCGACCGATCATTCATGATTTCAACGAACGAACGACCGACCACAAACACATATTTTTTCAATGTACGAACGAACGACAGACTGTTCGTGCCCAGCTCTGCTCGCAACGTGACTACGAATCTCGACACGCGTCTAGGAAAACGTTTGGAAGAGTTTTTAACGATGAAAGTGTGGATGTCCACTGGTTTCACATTCGACAATTGCGACGTTACAAAAGCTGTGAATTGGGCAAAAAATCAATACGATTCAACCAGAAACAACGCTGAACGTCAACAAATGCGACGATTGTTATTGAATTGGGTTCGAGAATTTGATGGACCAGCCGATGACAACGTAAAAGAATAGGACAAAAAGTATTGGTTCGAATCACTTCCAATGTGGTTGTACATGCAAGAGCAAATCAACGATTTCAATTACTGAGCTCAAGACAATAACATTACAGTGCCAAAAATTAAAAACCTGACAGTGATTCCACGTTACTCGTTCGAGCGAAAAGCAGTCAAAATAGACACCAAAGGTCTCAAATATATGATGGCTGAATTGAATCTTTTGCCTCAAATCGATGGCCGGCAAATCAACGAAACAGAATTCTACGAGCACAAAGAGTACTTCTGGAATGAGATTTTCGATATGCCAAAAATTTATCGCATTTTGAAGAACAAACCGTTACATGATTACAACCGTTTGGTTTGCGATGGTGTATCGGCGTCGATTTTGTATAAAGTGCCAAAAACCGAACTCGATCAATTGGTGTCCGATGAAATCATCAAAAAAAAAATATTTGGATGGCGAATTCGTTCATGAGTTTGGCATAGATCCAGGCATGCGCACTTGGAATGCGACAATCAAACGAAATATTCAGACTGGCAAAGAAGTAAGTGTGATATTTTCAATCACAATCATTTGAAATTTGTATGATTTGTCAATCGAATGAAATCGATGAGGATAAATGCGGAGATGAACACCAACATCGACCCATTCTGAAGACTGTCTGGCATCGAGACATTTCAGCTGCAAAGCTGATCATGTACAAAGGTAAATTATATTTTGAATTGGAAGTGGAAATGAAAATGTAATGTTCTAATAATGCGTTTGCGTGATTTTTTCTTTCATTTCAGGTCATTGCCTGATACACGGAATAGCATGGCATGTGGTGTTTACAGTTCAAAATGTATACCACGTTTAATTTAAGAACATTTTGTAATTGAAAAAAAATAATGTAATAGTTTTTTACACTGTAAGAGTCGACCTTTGGCCCACTTTAGTGACAGTTCCGAGGTGATATTGATGTTTTATAATTATTGATTAATGAGTGACCATACACAGTAAGAAAATATCAGCCGACGCTATACGCAAAACCGACTGGTACGTGTATATATAATAGTAATTATAATATTCCAATATCAAGTCAGAAGATTAGCTATTGATAAGTTAAATTTGATTTTCCACTCGGTATAATGGTTGATGTAGAGATAAATTGCCCATTAATGCATCATTCATGTTCAATAAATAAAAAAACCTGTTGAATTATGTGTATACAATAAATGTTAAGGGAACGAATGAATGTGTTTTTCATTTTTTGTAACATTGGCAATGAAAACACATTTCATGATGCAAGGAAATTCCGTGCAAGGCCAGAATAAAACAATTTCAAAACAACATGCACGTGATTACGTGAATAAAATGAGTGTGATATTTCATCACCAATTGTCACTTTTATTTTATATTATTATATTAAACCATATTTCGCTTGACTTGCTTGATTCCTTCAGGTTCTTTATTTTACTTGAGTAATTTAAAATAAAAAAACATTTCAAAAATTGAATCAGTAAAATCAGTAAAATTTCCATCGATTGTACATATTTATGATTGATTCAAGCAATCAAAATCAATCACAAATATGTACAATCGAAAAAACTCATTACCGATTTAATTTTTTTTCCTGAAACCCAAAAATTCGATTTCAGCATGCCAAAAAACCTTTAGAAAATGTTTTTTTCAGATGCCCTCCGAGACAATTTTCACAAGAAGTAATATCCCCCAATTTGGAGTCAAATACAATGAGACTATGGGGTATTTTGTGAAAATTGTCTCGGAGGGCATTTGCCTTTTTAATGCAATATCAAAGTTGATTTTTAAATATTTTGGAAAATGTCGACATAGAAAAATTGGCTGACTCGAAATTCATTTTAGACCTATGGTTCCTTGGGCAAAAATAATTTTTATGACCCATAGAACCAAAATCGTGAAAAGCCTTTGATGCAAAAAAATTGACCCAACCTAATATACATTGAATCTGTCGAAGTGTATTTTGATTCCTGCATTTCGTCTGAATATGTATTATGTAGTGAAGTGTATGGTTATAGCCATGGAATAACTCAAAACGACATATTACTTTATTAATAATAACATATTCTGATCTAGAAGCTACTATGTTGCGATGGAAAATTCCTTTTGAACATTTCAATTCAATTGTTGTAATTGGCTTCGGCGATAACTTTTCACAAATTCCGATCGCATTCAAAATCTAGTAAATTTCGATGGACTGAAAATCTCAATCGTTTATTCAATTCTCATTATTTTGAATGCGTGCATTTAATAAATACAGAAACGCTTTTCAACGCTTGATGAAATTTCAAATAAACGAAAATTGTTTTGACTACATGTTGTACATTTTGAGCACTGTCACTTACAAATTTTGAATTCAGAATCAGCCTACATTTTAAAAGTCTGAGTTTGAAATGGATGAATGTCATTGATTCTCTTTTAGCATTTGTGTATTGTCTTCAAGGCTATTTTCATTTGATTACTTTTCAGAGTTTATAAAAAAAACTCATTCAAAAGCCACAATACATGGTAACATTTTCATGAGTTTTTTCTTATCGTTTTCAAAGCAATTGCCGCACAAAAATAGCAATATTACTTAATTTCATTTTGCTAATGGTATTTTTATCATTATTTTATTTTATATTATCTATTGATAAACGTGAGAATACTGTCTGTAAAAATTTATGGTAAAGTTATGCCTTTGTTCCTTGAAATTCGGTTTGGTCTTTTTCAAAATGTTCAAATTCAATTCCGAAATATAAACAAAATGGGTAAGCAATTTGGTGCCTCCAAAAATGGTACACATCGTCGCTGGCTTCATTATATCTTCTCTCCGAATTATTGTTCAATGTCAGTTAAAATAAACGCTGAAGTCAGTTAAAAAAAGCAATAAAAAATATTTCGTTCTCTGCAAAATAACGATTAAGCACGTATTCTGATGTCTCATATACAAATAAACATTCATTTCATATTAGGTCCGCGCATTATGAACAAAACATATCAAACTACAGCACTGTTGTTTCAACTACACAAGCAAATTAACCGCTATCGTGACCGCATCGTATGGACTACTAACACAACAACGACCGGCTTGTGTGTGTATGTATTGCCCTTTATATTCAACTGTCAACGCTTCAACAACTTGTTGACGCTTATTCATACAGTCGTCAACATTCGTTTGCAAAGTGCATTGAAAATTAGATTGAATTTTCTTATTTTATTCAAATTGTGCATTGAGTAGCACACAGAGAGTAATTTTTAAAATAAAGTGAGATTTTTTAACCGTGTACTTATTTTATTTAAGTTTTAATTTTAAATCGATCAATTAAAAAATTGTAAGGTGAATGAAAGCGAATAACTCTGTTCAATAGATACATATGTTTGCTTTGATCATCGCGTCGGTGAAATCAGTATATGAAAACATGGTGAAATCAGTATATGTTGTGATGTTGATTCGGCTAACACTAAAAGACGATTGTTTTGTCTAGAGTGGCTTGAATTTATTTTTCAATCATACACAATCTGCAAATCAAGTTTTGATAAAATTCAATAGGTTTCAAAGTGGTTTCATGATAGGATTGAAGTATATTTTTCAATAGATATTCTGTATTAGAAAGAATTCATAGAATTTCGAATGATGAAATAATTATAACAACATTCACAATCGAAAAAAATTCAATTCTGTGAATGAGTTAAAAAAAATACCCCATTTAATGTATGCATAAAAAAATGTCATGAAATATAAGATCAACGTAATGATGACGCTGACAAAAATCAGCATTTCTTCTCATCTTACGAAGCATTTTTTTTTTCATTTTATCGCCAATGTTTCTTAACGTTGAACATTTGGTCAGAGTATTCCATGAATTTTAAGGTTTTACATTACAGACGCGCGTCATTCAATGAAAATATTAATTAACACAACGTATAAATACCAACAATCACTGAAGTCAACAGTTTCTATATAAACTAAAGTCTCTTTCTAACATTTTCCAGACATTTAAGCCGACCTGAAAATAAAATCGTGTATTCAACTCGAATCATTCAAACCCATTCAAAATGGTAAGTAGTTCTAAGTAATTATAAATTGAAGAGTGAATACATGCTGTTCGTATGTTTGTCGTATAAAGGGTTCATCCCAAGCGGATGTGATGCTGGAAAATCTGATCGTGCAAATCGTTTTGCCACGTTACTTTCCACCGGAAAGATCACCAAATTTCGTTGCAGAAGAATTGGAACTGATGAAACGAATGCTACAAAATGTTGAAAGTCTTTCCGATTATGTGCCGATTAATACCGTGGAAATGTTGCGTTGCTTAGCTGACGTTCATCTGAAATTGGATCCAACTATTATCAGAAATAAAATCAATTTTTTGCAACCGGGTGAAACGTTTGCAATGTTTGTTAGAGCACAAAATTGTGGTCTTTTGATTCACATGCTGCCCGAAGCACCAGCCGATTCAGAGGACATTATCGTTGCAACATTTCCAGCAAAAGTTCATCCAAGAGAAGTTTATAACAATCCAAGTGATTTGGAGGTAAGGCATCCTATCAAATTGATGTTTTTCCCCAAATTTTTTGCACGTATTATTTTTTCCAATCGAAATTTAGTTTAACTATCCATCCGAAGCGATCAAAGTGAAAAATTCCAATATACTACGATCAAAAGAATTTGCCGATATGCTGTTGTATCTTTACGAAAATAAATTGGTTGATAGTCACATTCGTGACTACGTGTCAAAGTGGTTGGCTACGTTACTTATGAATGAATCATCATCATTGAATGTTACCCCGTCGAATTTTCCAGTAATCAAGAAGAAAATTCGTGATGAAATTCTTGAGACAAACACCGAATATGTGCGTCGTTCGAGTTTTTACATGTGCGTAAAGGTGATGCTACAACACAGTCTCACTTGTCAACTGGGCGAAGCATCTGGAAAATTACTTTACAAAATTATTATGCTGAAATTTATAACTGATCAATGTGATCATTTCAATCAGCCATGGCAAAAAGAGCTCAATGTTGAATTGGTGGCACAAGTGTTGGCCAAATTGGCACGTCGCGTCGAAAAATTACCCACCATTGGTAAATGCGAACTTTTTTTTACCGAATTGAAAGATCGTATCAAGCTTCAAGCTTGTTCAGTTATACATGAAACGAGATTAAAAATCGATAAATCGATTGAAAATTTGCAAATTGCTGACGAAAAGCGATCAAAACTATCGCCACTGGTTGATCTGAACTTTGAAGCAGATGTTATTCAGAGAGTTTCCAAGTTGCATCGCTATTTGAAAGACCGTTCCATGGGATTCATGCAAAATGGCCACAACGATACGATTAATGTAAAAACATACAAGAGATATTACACGGACCAAGGCGATCCCATAGAACGGCTCAAGTATGAGAAAAGAACCATCGATGAAGTCGAAAATAATCTCTTCATTAGCGACTTTGAAAATTATGTTCTATACAAAATAAATGTCAATCAATCGAATTTACAACCAAACACCCTCAGAGCGTCTTGTAAAGCGTACATTGAGTATTCGGAAACATTCTACAAAAACGATCCACTTGGCTACAGCAAAATGATATTGGTTTCATTAAAAATTATTGCAATTCTTGATAAAATTGCGACTACAACTTATCCGCTACTCTTGGAGCATTCCAGTGGTATAAATCCGAAAATTGTCAATTATTTGTTGCTGCCAAAATGCATCGATATGCAAATTGCATATGAATTGGAAATATATTTTCTTCGACGAAACAAAGTGGCCACATATCCCAGTTTAATTGAAGAGACTCAAGTGACCGAACGATCATTTTCGGCTAAATTTGGTGGCAAAGATCCACAAATGAGGAATTTTTTGTCCAAAATCAAATTTATTGATGATCACAACATCATAAGAAAGCAACAGGAATGGTTAGAAGGCCGAGAAAAAGTTGAGAATTTGCGAATCGAAACGGTTGACCATTTGCATGAGTACAATATTGTCATCCATCATGAAAAGAAACATAATTTGAAATGTGAATTGTGTATCATAATGAAAAAAATTGAAAAGAGGAAAAAAATGCACGAAAATGTGCATGATCTTAAAGTTGAAGCAGCCAAATTATCACATCAATTCAATACAATCGATTATGAGGTGGAAAAACACAGTTATCAATGCACACTGTGTTACTTGAATAGACAAATAAAAAAAACAAAAATTGATGTTTATGAACGTCTACTGCCTGAAAAATCATATGAACAGAATGCTGTCGTTTTTGAGCTCAATATTCCAGATGGAGTGGCTTGTCTGCGCGATACGTTATACGCCTTTATCAAATGTGTCACTGGTCGATCCGGTAATTACATAAATTCTCTAGTAGATTGGAAGGATCATCGATTTGATGATCTCTTGAATAATAACATGCAGAACAACGATATTACGATTGGCAGCTCAACACAAACACCAAACGTCAAATTGCACGTTGATGAGGATTTTGAGCGATTTGTTGTTCACAATGGATTCAATTGTATTTATCATTCGTCAAAAAAAGAAATGATAACCGAATTTACGGACAGTTTAATTAAAAACAGATGCACATTGTCGGTCGAAAATGATAGCAAATACAAGTATTTGCAATGGGCCGTGAGAGGAACGTCGCACACCATGAATGAAGTATTAGCTCGCCAAGCCAATTGTGTACGTCTTTTCTCTTTCAGTTTTAATTGCATTTCATTATTATTTTCATAATGTGTGTTTTTTTTTTGTAAATCTAATTTAGGTTCAAGACCTGTCCATAGCTGAGTTTAAAAATTTCGGTTCATTGCGTGCCGATGGGAATCGTTTACAATGGCGTAAACTTTACGCAATGATCGAAAGTGAAGCATTATCGTTTGAAAATTCATCAGTTTTGTCACTGGTGATGCAATCAATTTGGGAAATGGGTGTCGGTGGAGATGTTGGTGCAATTCGAGAATCTCATGAAGACCTTAAGTGTATCAATTTTTCCGGTGCTATCATAAGATTACTCGAAAAATATATCGAACAGCAGAAAAATAATTGGGCACATCCGTTGAAGCTGTTGATGATTGCATTGATTGCAGTTCGTGTCTTTGAAATCAATGAAAATGAAGAGTTTGCAATTAAAATTGCAACACTATTGAATAAACTACGAATGATTGCTATGGATTGGATGGAAAAAAGTCAAAAAGCGATTCAAGATATTCAAAGTCCAGATCAATCAAATCAAAATGAACTACGCATGAAATTGGTGTTCGTTGCGATTGCCGGTGCTTGTACGTTCAACGTTCATCCAGAACACACTCATTTCTATAAAATATTTGCGGGAAATCTGGCCAATGGATGCACAGCCCTTCGAATGTGGCTACAATTCATCGTTACGTTAAACAACAGTATCATCTTGAAGCAACAACAAAATGAACAAAATCTTCGCATGTTACTGCGATTAGTTCGAAATATTGGAATCAATATTGAGCCAACTTTACGCATACTAATCAAACAAAACCTGAACGATGTTTACAGTTTTGTGCAGAAAATGTGGTCACGATCAAAACGTGGTCAGTTTATTGATTTTGATTTTGATTTAGATTGCCGACAAATATTAAAGATCAAGGTTATCGTGAATTCAGTTATAAAAAATGTAACTATTGATATAATAACCGGTGAACTGTTGGTGAACAACTTTCCAATTTGTCGATTACCAGACGTAATCATTCAAAGTAAATTATTTAAAAGCGTGTTTGAGAAATTCGTATTCGAGGTGCAACCAGATACGGAAAATTGTTTTGCCTCCATTCATAAATACAATGGCCATCGTTATGAATTCATGCAAACAATAAACGGGCCCATTATTATCGAACAGCAAGAAAATGGTACGGAAATGGAATTGTTACCACCTGAAACATTGACGGGAGATATAACACCACTGCTCATTGAAAAATATAGCCATTGGTTCAATAAACGTGACAAAAAAATTGAATTCCGTCCAAAATTGTTCAGCAACCGAAATTTTTCAACCGAAATAAAATATGAATTGGATTTGAAAACAAATCGATTAATCCACAAGCAAACCAATCGAATGATGTTGGACATCACGAGCAACAGTTATCGGAACATTGTCAGACAACTAGACCGTTTGGAACAGCCCAAATACATTCATGTTTTAATGGACGAGCCGAAAATTGCCAAAATTGAATTAGTGCGAATGCAATTGAAATTCAAAGTGGATTGTACAATACATCGCCCCAAAGGGTATGATCACTTTTTTGCGATTTCATTGTCACTGAATATGTCTGTTACTTACATTCTTTTCTATATGATTTAACGCCGCAGGTATGATTTGTTATCGAACGAGTTTAGCAGTATGCGTGTTTCGCTCAATCAAAAATGTGGGACATTGTATGGCTTGGAAAATGGATTGCTGTTGGAGGCGGCTGAAAAAAGTTTACTACGAACAAAACTTTTGCTTTTGCCTCATGGCAAGGTTCGTGCAAGTCGACTTGGTTCACACGTTACTGTTAATATCGATGTAGATTTGAAGCTTCGTACGCCACCATGGCATTCATATCAAGTGGATGATGTTTGTCGTCAACTGAAACCAACGAGTGGTACTACCTCAGCATGGTTTTACCTTGCTTACTTGCACGCGGTCACTTCACACGGTCAAATGGAACCATTCATGAAAATGTCGGGCACCGAACGTGCGCTGCAAATATTACAATCCAATTACGTGTGGTCGTCTGGTCCATATGATCAAGAGACAATACAAATGCTTCATGAGTTTGAAAGGTTGACTCCACGTCGTCGAATTAATGCCGGTATGTTGAGCGTTGCATGGCCGTTATTCATACAACCACATTCGGCTCAAGACAGTTACATTTTTATTGTAAAAAAATTATTGAGCGATAGCGAACGCCTAAAAGGCTTGTATTCTGATGACAATTCTGAAATCAAAAACAATCATCTCATTGCGGACACTAACTTGGAGTTGAATATTCGCAATTATCTTCGTTATTTGCCATTGAAACCGAATTTGCGTATTTCACATGAATATATCGCCGAATTTACGGAGGGCGAAGAGTCAAATACATCTCTTCCAATAATATCGGATACGAATTTCTCGCCAAACACACAAACGGTAGCCATTTTGTGCAACAATCACCAATATTATGTTCCGACGGACTTGAAAGCAAGTCTGAAGAAATTTTTGATAACAGATCATTCGCAGTTACCTGGAGCGAATCACATTGAGAATGTCGTAAACATTTTAAGTAACATTCAACAATTGCGCAACAACCCGACAATGTTGCGTGAACAATGGATTTCCTTTTACGAAGTGGCCAGAAGCAGTACATTGCTGAATGTGAAACAATTTGCACTAATTTGGACTCTATTGGCGCATCATGAGAATAACATCGATGCCATCCTTGCTCTGCAAGCCGTTGCGACGAATCGATACGCTTTCAAAGACATCAATTCACCGGATGCTAAGATTTTTTTCTTGGACGAAGGAACGTACAGTGAAACTGATATATCCACAATTTTATATAATTTTCATGAACGGCCAATTAAGTATCGTGGTGGTGTTTGGTCAGCTGAAAAACGTAAAGAATACTACTACTACTACTACTACCAAATCTCTTTTATAATTTCCTTTTCCATTCTGTTCCATTACTAATTGATTGATTTCCATTTTTTCCATTCTTTTCTTCTGATCAACTCTAGGTAAAGAATATGATGATATAATTGAAAATAACATATTGTGTTTAAAGGAAACTATTACCGAAAAATGGCCATGTCCTTCGTTTCCATTGTTTGACTATCCACACTATACTCATGACATAAATATCGTAAAAGCAAGTGAAAAAATCAACTCATTGCTGTCAAAATGGTATTACAATCACCAACTTGATCGCTTCATTGATCAAGTAGTGGAAAAATTGAATTCATTGCCAGCATCCACGTTTATTTGTTGCCCGAAAATTCATTCAAACACCAAGCTGCCGGCAAAAAATTGGTCAAGATACAAAATCGATTGGACCGCAAAGTTGAGCCAAACTTTAGATTGTCATAAAAAGCTGATAGATGAAGCTCGGATTATTTGGGAATCCGGACAGAACGACTCAACTAAATCAGCAGCTGAATGGTGGACTATTTACAATCAGATTGTATCGAAGAATTCACAACATTTGGTTGATGGTGACATATTTCCGCGATCAATTCCAACAAAGATCTTGCCCAAATTAATTTCGAATGAGATCGATCATCGACTAAAATGGCTTATCGGTGCATGGGCCATTTCAATTGCCAGTGAACAGCGTTTTAATCGCATTTCAACGTATTGGCAGCAGTCACAACAAGAGCCGACATTAGAAAGAGAAATTGACAATACACCGTATGAAAATTGGAAACCGAGTGACTATCCTGAGTGGTTGTTGTTTGAAATTGAGCAAAACTTAACGATTCGTCGAATCCAAATTGAAATTGCCCGACGTATGATTGACGACAGTCCTTCCGATAAGAATTTTAAACATTTTACCATGCAATTTAATATGGGGGAAGGAAAGACGGCCGTCGTCGTCCCAATTTTGGCTTCGATTTTGGCCAATGGACAACAAGCATGCCAAATAACTGTACTGAAGTCGTTGTTCGCAACTAATTTGAAGAGTTTACGTCAATACCTTGGAGGTATGCTGAATCGTCGAATTTATGTGTTTCCGTGCAGGTAATAATTGTCCATTTGGTTTATTTTTTCGTACATTTTACAACAACATTGAATCCTTGTTTGCAGACGAGATTTACCGATAAATAAATACGTCACACAAATACACAACATGTATAAGGAATGCATGCAGAACAAAGGTATGTACCTAAACAACTTCTATTGAAGGTTTATTTAATGAATTTTTTTTCGCAGGTGTCATTCTCACACTGCCTGAATATCGATTATCGTTTCAACTGAAAATCTATGAATCGGTGGCAAAACATGATCTTGAATCGGCTCAGCGATTTCTTGACGTTCATCAGTGGATCAATGAAAATGTGAGAAATATTTTAGACGAATCCGATGCCATTCTGCATGCCAAATATCAGCTTATTTACACAGTTGGAAATCAACGGTCTATCGATGGTGGTTCGCAACGATGGTTTGTCATTCAAGCACTTTTGAAACGTATACCATCGCTCATGAGCGCAATTTACCATGAACGCGGCGAAAAGTATGTGGAATTTAATGTAAATTACGTTAGAAATGGAAATGTTTATGGAGCTGGAAAAGTAAATTATCGCAATGATGTATTTACGCCGAGTCGCATTTTGGACGAAACAATGTTTGCGGTGCTCAAAAAAGCACTCATCGAAGATTTTTTAAGCGGTAAAACTGAAATTTCATTTTCCATTACGTTCCATTATGCATTGATTATTTTCCATTTTTTTCCATTCTTTTCTTCTGATCAACTCTAGGTAAAACTGAAATCACCTTTCCCGAAATCACTGCATCGGCCAAGAATCGGCTTCGAATCTTACTTGGCGAAAGAGAAATCGATAAAAAGACATTTGAAGGAACGCTAAGAGATTTGGATGCGACCGAACGGAAAACAGTATTGATTTTGAGCGGGTTATTGCGTTTTGAGGTGCTAAAACTTATTTTAACCAAACGTTGGCGCGTCAATTATGGTGTGAACGAAAAAGGTTCACGAAAAATGGCGATTCCATTCAAAGGTACATACACCCAACTTATTTTCTCATTACACAGTGATTTTACCATTTATTTTTCTTTTACTTTTAAAGCCAAAGACGTAGCGGCCGAATGCACCGAATTCGGCCATCCCGATGTTGCGATTTGTCTCACACAGCTGAGCTACTATTATTCAGGTATATTATTATTTCATTGGATGAATGCAAGATTTTATGTTTCAAAAAGTAATTCTCATTCTTCTGTATGCAGGTCTTTCCGACGAGCAGCTAATGCAAACGTTTCAAATATTGGCAAAAACAAGAAATGCACCTGCTATATATTCCAAATGGATCGGTAGCATTGATCCATTGTTGATAGATCCAACAATTCAATCATATTTTGGCATCAATTTAATAGATACATTCCAACGTGATAAGATCCTATTTCCGTTATTTCGCTTTAACATGCATATCATTGATTTTTGGTTGTCAAACGTGGTATTTTTGCACGAAGCAAAATCATTCGAGCGCAAGTTGATGTGTAATGCATGGGATTTAACGAGCGAACATATGAAACATTCAGTACGAGGATTTTCAGGTACGAACGACACAAAAGACATTCTACCCTTGCCGGTAACTCAGAATGATCTCAGCGAATTGGAAAATACAAACGAAAGTGTTCGTCAAACATTGTTACAACCGGAAAATCAAAAATACGAAAATCTTCCATCAAATGTAAGCGCAAAGGAGATACTTAAAAATCTGGTTGCCTCCAAAATTCCGGTGCTTGTTGATTCAGGTAAAAGTTACCATTTAACTTATACAAGTGGTATTTGTTTTCTTAAATTTCTGGCTATCAATCTCATTTTTCTTCAGGTGCATTGATGTTGGAACTCAATAACAAGCAAGTGGCTATTGAATGGTTGAAATTGGTTTCTGATCCCGTCTATGAAGCGGCCATTTATTTTGATGAAAAAGATGTTTTACAAACGATAGACCGTAATGCTGTGGTAACTGAGCTCGATTGCTCTGTGTACCGAGATAACTTGGACAGATGTTTGGTTTATTTGGATGATAGCCATACGAGAGGAACTGATTTGAAATTTCCATTGGACTGGAAGGCGTGTGTAACACTTTCTGGTGACATAACTCGCGATAAAACCGTGCAGGCATGTATGAGAATGCGTCAATTGGGAAAGCGTCATTCGATTGCATTTTGGGCATCATTCGAAGCCGATCTTCGAATTCGTGACATATGCAAGCTGTCACCACAAGACCAAGTCACAAACGAAAATGTGGTTGAGTTCATTCGAGATAATAGCCGTAAATTTGAAGTCGAAAACACCGTTCATTGGGTGTCTGCCGCACATAATTACACAAAGAAATTGGCCGCCCATAAACTGTACGAAAAGTCAACGGAAGAGCTTGCAATGCGAAACATGTACAAGAAGTGCGTTGACAAGGAATTTGTAACGCTTAAAGAAATGTACGGCGATCGAGAAGATGCTCTCTTGAGCGATATTTCGAAAAGTAATTTCGAAAAATTGAGCAAAATGTATGAAGATCATCAAAGAGTTGTTCGATTTATACAAAAAATTGATAATGGTGTCACAGAAAAATTATCCAAATTGAACACAACGATAAAACGATTTGCGCACAGTCTTGACGAGGAACAAGAAAAAGAATTGGAATTAGAGCACGAAGTGGAAGAGTTTCAACAAATTGAGCGACCACCAAAAGTGGATCCGTGCAACCCGATTTTTGATGGAAGACTCATACATTTGGTTCGTGACGGTTTGGTTCCACAGATTTTCAAAGATTTGAAAAGTACAAAAACACTTCTGCCATTGAGCTCTGTACTCTCCGGAACGAAAATCTTCAAGGCATACAAAAATGTTAAATCACCATGGGTAAATTATTTTCACTCTTTGTTGATTATCTCACAAATATTTCTATTCGTTACTTTTGTGATTTCGCCGTAGGTCAACTATTTATACGCAACCAAGGATTTTTCCCGAGTTATAAAGGGTAACAGAATTGATTCCTTTCGATTATTTATCCATTCCTATTCAATGTTGATTCACCTCCAGGTAGCAAAACTATGTATGATGAATTCCTACGTCCAGTTTGGTGGATTGCCCACATTTGTGACGACCATGGCGATGCTTATATTTTGGTGCTATTGAGTTGCAATGAAGTCAATCGTTTGTTGCCATATTTTCGTCAAAGTAGCAGATCCACTCTTTTCATGTTTCGGCCCCAACTGAGTAAGTTACATATATGCTCTAATAACATATTCATAAATGTTCACAATTATCATTTGCCATTACAGGCAAGTTGCATAGTGATTTATTGCGCGAAAGTGATTTACGTGTGACTGGCGCCGACAACCATTTCGTCAACATGAACGTGAGAGACATAGCGCAAATCAAAATGTTTTCTGGCTGCATGTACTTCAATGACGAACAAGAACAAAATGCATACTGCAACTTCCTCGGCTTGATACCACGACCGCGTAGCAGTGAACAAGAAATTGCTTTCGAGAATGGATTTATCAGACCCAATGGGTTTGTTCCGTTGGAACATCGTCAACATTCAAAGATCGCAAAATCGGTCAACCGCTGCAAATTCAAAACGAACCCAATTGATTTGGCGATAAAACTCATTGAAGCCCACCATGATATTCTACACAAAGAATCGCACGTTGCTGCCATTTTGGAACGAGGAGTAAAATTGATTGGCCAGTGAAGCAAAATCAACGATGTTCAAAACGGAAAATCATCAATTCTCCAAAACAACACAATTTTTTTCTTCAACTTTTACAGTTTTCCCGTATTTTAATCATTAGTAGAATCATTTTTATTTGCAACGTAATGCTGCATTTTTATGAAATCAAATTCAAAATTATTTTAAGAAACAAACCAAACTATAAAAATTTAATTTTTATATTGCATGATACATGTCTTGAATTACAAATAAATTTCAAAATTTTGCTATACAAATGTTGTGGAAAATTCATCCATTATCGGGCATATGTTGACGGTCGAATTTGGGCCCGGATTTGTGTGTAGTTTCAGTCGAATTCAACGTCATCAATGGAATGAAAAAAAAACAGAAAAAATTCAATTAGTATGATACAAAAATTGACTTGATATCCTATTCAGTACACTATACTAACCTACAGAAATACTTGAATTGAGGCAATGCCACAATTTGATTAAAAGCCTAGCGTACTAACAAATAATTAGTTTCTAAATTATGATTTGATTGAATATTGTTGATTTCGTTGAATGAGCGCTGCTACTACTACGGCTGCAGTTGTCCATTGTTGACATTCTGATTCAGACCGCGATACAATGGTAAAGGTTGATTGTTGATAACGCGGGGTGGTCTGCGTACATTTGGATGAATTGTCCGCTTGAACACCACACATTCATTTATAGTTGGCGCTACATTCTATGTAATAAGCGTATACTTTCCATTTATTCCGTTGCAACGTAAAACAGGTTTGCATAGAATGCAGCGCCAACTATATGTGAATTTTATTTTTTATCGTTTTAGGCATTAAATCTATGGTTTTCTTATGGCTTCTTTACCTCTTCGTTGATTTCAATCTCACGTCGTACTGAAGCGATCCACGTACGCATGCCCGGATCCGGATCAACTCCAATAGCATACTTCAATTGTTTGCTATCGTATATTGCCTTGATTTCAGAGTCCGTTTTAACGATACAGATACGCCATCCGAACAAATCTGGTAATCAAAATCCTTTTTGTTGCTCACCAATTTGCAAATTTTCTCCACATTGAAAAACAGCTTCCAACTTCCATGTTTGTTTGCAATGAATTCTTTCTTCTCAATGTTTCTCCAATTTGGCGTTCCTTTTTTGGATTTTTGTTTACCAAATTTTCCCGGCACAATTTTTATATGGCATAATATGTTGTATAATGCATCTGTATCGACACGAATTTGTCGCCGTTGGAAATCACATATCGGTAAAACAACGAAATTCCGGAATCGTGGTTTATCACGGCGATCTTTGTACGTGATATGAAACATCCGGATAGAGCGCTGAATGAATGTTCACATGCGAATGGATTTGAACCAGTCATTCTTAACGAAATCCTTGATTTTGCAATCGTCACGCTGTTCATCACCAATTCTGCTATGATATGTGTAGTTGACGGCATTTGTTAGTCAACATTGTCGTAATATGGGACCCAATGCGTCACCGTGACCAAACTGATCGTTGAAATAATTGTACTGCGTTGCAAAGTCGTTCAATTCAAACACGCGCATTTTGAAGAATTTCTTTAATCGGCTTTCGCAATGGGTAGTCAGGTTCGTTTGGACGTTATCCATATACTGCTCCCACAGATACGTAAACGCTGCGCCGAAGCCATTGTTAGTTGGTCATTCAATGAAATGCGATTCAACCATGTGACGAAAATCCGGTAACATCAGCGACACGTTGTCAATGTTGGCCAAAAACACAGCTCTAAAACAATTTTGGATTACCTTTTTCCCATCCTGTTCGAAAAAAATTTCGCCATTATTGCCTTCAATGTTTTCGTTCACCTATTCAACAAACGAACACACACAAAGAGAAAACAATCAAATCAGTTCATTCATTGCAATTCACATCGAAATTCTAGTAAAAAAAGTAATTTCGAAAACAATACACAATAATAATTGAATTTCATCACACCATCATCAACAATAGCAACGATGCCAAATTTGCTATTTTTGGGGCCTTAATTGACAGAATTGTGATGATTTGGACGAAAATATCACGATATTCTGGACGAAGTATTCCCTGTTTGATTGACCTTAGATCCTTGTTCGGATCGGTCGTCTTGTGTCGACTCATTTTGCGTTCTATTCAAGGAACCAATTGTATAAAAAACACACAACCACCAACTGTTAAATGTCATACATATTCAAAAATCGTTTCTGGTTCGAAACTTCGAAATTGAAATTTTATTCATGAAAAACAAAGAAGTAATGCAGTAAATAACGTCTAAAAATGTTCTTAATTTTAAATCAAATAACGCAAATCTCTCTCTTAACGGATTGTTTATTTTTCTATTATCGAGCAACAAATGAATCGTTACAATTTAAAAGTTAACGTATTGAGCTGTGTTTACATTATTAATAACGAAATGGTATTGGAAGTGAATGAAACACACAAACAAACTATTAGACACGAAAATGACCACCAACATTTTTTAACGTTAAAATGTTAATTCAACTTTAATTTGCATTGATATGAATTTTTCAATTTTCAACCTTAAAAAAAAAACAATCTATTCAGGAGAATAAAAAATTTGTTCATTTTTTTGTGCAGAAAATTTATTTTTCTATTTAGCCGACTTTTATACTTATTTTTTAAACAAATAATTACTGATATAAATTTGGATCAGACTTAAAAAAATAATGTTTAATTGCATTAAATAATAAAATTGATAATGATTCTAGGGAAAATTCTTTATTACAATTTTAATTTCTTTCTTCTCGATTTCATTGGATATTGTTAAACCATTTCTTATTGTCTTGTTTTTAGGCATTTTTGTAATTAAATATATCAGCAAATCCAAAGTCAAATTGCATCCTTTCCAAAAATAGCATGTTATATCGATATAAAATTCAAAATACAATGAACTACATTTGAATAAGAACTGATGAAGCAAAAAAAAAAATGCTTCAATGGCGACTTGATCGTTGACTATGTTCCTTAACTGAATGTTTGCCACTTTTTTTGCCATAAATGTAATCCATCAGTTCGTTTGTTGACAAAATGACACGTTCCTTGCTCTTTTCGGTACGTTTCACAACCAAACCACGCTTACATAAATTGTATGAACAGATGCTTTTATTTTTACGCGCCTCCCGGGCAATGCTTATCATTTTTCCATAGAAGCGAGTTGTGTGCAAATTCACATAGATTTTCGTTGGCTTTTCGTTCGTTGGTAATTTAATTATATCGTCTGACCATATATTGGTCATGTGCGCTCTGTTCTTAACCATAACTTTAGTTTCGTAATTACTAAATTTCACAATAACTGATTCATTTACGCCATTTGTTCGATAAATTTTAATCACATCATTGTATGATAGCGTGATGTGCAGTTTTTTGCAAAGCTTCTTAAACATCTCAGTAAGATCCTCATTTCTCAAGCGCGGAAAACCAAGAATCGACAGATTGTTCGCGAGTTGATTTTGTTGATCCAATTCAACCATGAGTAATGGCATCGATAAAACACGGAATGGATTACGATATGACGATGATTTAACATGATATAATGAATCGATGGATGAACGTCGATCCGATGGTTCTGATGCAGACCACGATATAATGGAAGATGCCCGAGATGAGACATCTTTTTTTGGTTCTTTGATTTCTCGTTTCCCCATTGCACGATTGCATTTGCGTTTCGCTTTCTCAATTAAAGACTCGACAAATATTTCAAACTGCTTACTGTCATCATAAATTGTATTTTTGAAATTGTGATTGGTAAGTATCAAACCGTTTCCAAAAACGATTTTCGAATTAAAGTACTGCTTTTTCAATCGTTCACCAAATTCGAAACAATGGTAATTCAATGCATTTGTACGGTGTTTGTCCTTTTCATGAATAACCAAATCGACCAAATTTTTTGTAATGAAATCACATTTCGAGCAATTTAATTCGTATCGATGATTTTCAATGTGATAGAAAAACTTAGTACCATCAACTTTGCTTGAGCAATAATCACAAATGACGTATCTGTGAAAAGTGGAAAAAATAACAAACATTCAATGTAAAAATAAACATTTTTCTACATCAATTTATATCTCTACATACGCGCTTTGACTGTCGCAGAATTCATTTGAAATCATTTCACCGGTATGCTGGGCCGAGTGATGGGCTTCCATTTCATGCTGCGTTTCGTAAATGATGTCACAGAGACCACATTGTCGTTTCTTATGAATATCAATTGCAAATAGTGTAACCAAGAGACGTGCCGATAATCGAGCCGGACTGAACACCTTTGACGATACTAGCTCATTATGTTCGGTTTCAAAGTGAGAAATCATCTCATCGCCAACATATTGGCACAAACCGCAATTCTTATGATCATACGGTGATACAGCCACAAATGTCTGATTTGGATGACTGTGTTGGTGATGCTTGATTATCTCTTGATAATTTGAAATAAAATCACAATAAAAACACGCCAATGAACCACAAACATAAAACCAAAATGGATTGACCTTCTTCATGCCCTGAGTGTGACCCGACAGCCAATGTCCATACACATCTTCAATGGTTCCGCAGCTCGATTCGTTGATATTGTTTGTATCCGCACAATAAACACAGAAAAATGTTAAATTCTCCAAGCTTGCACCATCCTCCTCTTTGCCTACGAAATATAAAATGAACGAAGTTTTTGTTTTGTTTTATAAAACTTTAAATAAAATTATACCCAAGTTGGTGTCACTGTATTTTTCGCTGATCTTTCGCTTTTTACATGCTGTCTCAGTTTTATCTTCATTTTTGTCGGTGCTGAGTTTTCTTTTCGATGTCGATCGATTGCATGGCGAAAGAGTCGGACTTGGCACTTCCAATTTTACTTTGACATCGGAAAATGATTGTTTTGCATCGTTTGATTGGTCAACAATGGGCTCAGCAATTCGATTCAATCGAAAAGGATTCTCTTCTTTGATGTCTTGTACCGGCAAATCATCTATATCGTTTTTACTGTTGACTCTTTTACCGAGACGCTTGTGAACGTCACTCGAACTCTGTATACTTGAATATTTTTTCTTCTTTGTAGAGCGTTCATCCTTCAATTCACTACGGTCACACTTTCGCTTTGAATTTTGCTCCCATTCCATAGACAAATCACGTGCATGACGCTGATTTCCATTTCGAATGTCATCAAAGTGACCATGAATGTTTCGCTGATTATCGGCTAGTGATTCAATCTCAATCCGTTCGTATACCTCACTCAATCTGAAAATGGTGAATGTTATTTTGTTCATTAAAAATCAACGATATACACAATTGCGCACAACTTTTACCGATTGTTTGTCAGTCGAAGGAATCTTTTTCTGAATTTTCGATCAAACATCAAATTTGATCGTTCAAACTCAATCTTGATACGCCACAATGAGGCAGTTGTATGTCGCTCAATTTTTTCCAACAGTTCGTTCAACTCTACTTTCCAAGCCTTCATTTTTGATTCTGTAATCGATATTACTAAAATTACTTATAATGTGTTTTGTTCAATGTTTCATTTGCCGAAAAAAATCATGTCAAAATCAGAATTTTGATAGTATTTGTGAGAATGAAGTGAAAAGCCATTCTGTGTTCTTATCATGCAAAATTACACACCAAATTTACCGTTTTGTGTATTAGTTAGCTGCGTATTCTTATATTTTAATTTCTGGATTAAGTAAATATCTCACGCCAAATGCAGTTGGCAATTTCTAGTTGACATTTACGCTACACGAATGTTCACCTAATGGATTTAAAAAGTTCCGTACCTAAACAGGTTCGTTTTGACGATTGAAATATAAATTTTGTTTGATTCGCACAATGCTTCATAGATGACATGCATAAAATCAATGTCATGAAGTTTGAGAGTATTAATTTACGCCGATGACGATTTTGTGGTTAGGTTTGGTTCAATACTGAAACAATCGCAACTCGAATGCCCAAACTTACCAGCGATTTTTGAAATTAGCCAAAAAATTAAACGTAATATTTTCGGGGTAAAAAATTTATTCGTAAAAGACATTTCAATTCTAAAATTTGGTTGATATTGTAAAGATAAATACACGAATTTGCGTTTTATTGATGAAAAAAAAAAACAGTTTTTGGTTAAAATTCGATTAAAAAAACAAATCAAAGTGTTGGCTGTGTTTGCAGCTGATTCATTTAGTTCTTTCCATACTGTCGCGTCTTTCCTTCTTGACTGTTAAAATATTACTTATAAATACTTCGAACTCCTTACTATCATCGTAAGTGGTGTTCAATAAATGCTGTTTGGTGACCTATGGTTAAAATAAATTCAACTTTTTTTTTTAAGTAGTTTGCATCTAATAGCGCATTATTTCTTACCGTAAAACCGTTACCAAACGTTACTTGGGTCTTCAGAAAGTCCCGTTTCAATCGATTTTTAAATTGCAGACAACGATACTCGAAGCTATTCAATAAATTATGCATCATTTTATCATGCTTTACTAGTTCAATCAAGTCTTCTGTTTGAAAATCACACTGATGACAATTGAAATTAAATGCGATTTGTTCAACATGGGAGAAATAAGAGTCCTTGTCAATTTTAATGTGACAACAATTGCAAATGAGATCGATGTTGTAATTGTCATAAATATCATCGAAGTTCATTTGAGATCGATGATTTTGAATGTTATGTAAACGTAAATCGCACTCTGTTTCACAAATTGTATTACAATAATCGCATTTTTGCTTCTTCTGCACTGAACTCTCTATACGACGAATCAGCTCCGTATGGCTTAACTGTTTTGGTATGTGTAATATGTGACGGCGTCTTGCCGCAACTGTTTTCAATGCCAATTTATGCCGGAGTTCAAAATGACCAACAATATCTTTTCCGTCGAATGGGCAAAGGGCGCATCTTCGCATATCGTTCTGTTTGATTATACTAAATAAATTTATTCGTTTAGATATTTTCCAAACAGGTAATTATTATATTAAAGTTTGTTTCTCACACAAATTTCAATTGATGATGTCGCTTCTTATGATGTTGGACGAGATCATAAAAGGTTCCCGTCTCTCGACAATAGAAACACTCGGCATATTCGATCACAAGATATTTAAATGGTTTTATGTTCTGTGGGTTCATATGTACTGCTTTCCAATGAGCTTGGACATCTTTTGGGTTTTCGTATGTTTCGTTCCATTGATTTTCATTCACACAATATGCACAACGATATTTTTCGGCGATTTCAGGAATTTCTCCTATTAAACGAAAAACAAATACTAATTCGAGACTTTTTTAAAAACCAATAAGTTTAGTAGTACCTAGTATTCCATTTTCTAGTAAAAGTTGATCTTCTTGTTCTGTTTTGAGGAGCACTGTTTCTGGATTCCTTTTACTCTTTCTGTTCTTTTTTGCTAATTGGATTGATGTTTTGGATAATATTTTTTCTCTAATGTGATAATGGAAAGTCAAACTTACCCATCGTTTCTATATCGATATCCTAGTTTTATTTCTATGCTTTTCCTATTACACATGAATATTTTTTAATCTCAAACAATTGCTTTCTTATTTTCTATGAACAGCTTACAATAATCGTCGGTGATGAGTTAGTTGTTGATGTATGACAAACTGAGGTCAAACGTCATCGATGTGATGCTCCGCTTAAACTTATACTAATACATTGTTGTTACGGCGCTACAGAATAAACACAAAGTCATAGAAATATAGCAAACAGTTGTCATTTTGCACAACAACAAAACATGGTGTACTACCTCAAAACACCAATAATTGTGTCACATCATGATTAATTAAGGCACCAAATGAGGTATCAAAATGCTGACATAATATACGGCATAAATGAAAATGTATATCAAAACAGTTCTAGATTTACAGTATTGCGTCAGAGTGGGAACATCCAATGAAGTTATTATCCACTCAACAATATCCTTTCTATGACTGTTTGATCAAAAAGAAAATCACGCAGTTTGGCAAGACTTCATTCGAATTGTTATTGTTTGCACTAATTTAATTGAACAGATAAGAATGTAAGTGACCTAATGTGTGAATTAACCAATTAAATGTGACATTCAAAATTTGAATATTTTATATTTGATGTTTTGTATATGTAGATTGTGGAATGATTTGATTTTTTTTTGTTGTTTCATAGCGATTGAAAGTATATTCGTTGGTGAAGAAATTTTAAAAAAATAACGAAATTAACAAATTATTCAACTCTATTTATGTTTTTTCATCAAAAAGTGTTTTTTTTTTTGCAATTTTATTAAATTTGTATAAAATAATTGATTGAAACATACATCTTTGTCTCAATAATGAAAGTGAAATGTTTGATTGTTTTAATATGTTTGTCTATGAAAGTGCGTGCACTTTCGGATCTCGGCAAACAGCTTTTTAACGCCACTAGAGAAGGTAATTTTAAATTGCCTTTAAAAAAAATTGTGTATGTGGGTAAGATATTGCTCAAAAAATAATCAGCTCGTCTCTTCAGGACTGCGTCAATCATTCAAAAAGTCAGATTTTTAATTACGTTAGAAACGCGCGCGAGCTCGTTCGGTCTTTTGTTCCATTTTAAATCCCTCCCAGCAAAATATGCTCAGCTGTCACAGAAATAATAATCATTAGGGTGGTTCGATTTTTGGGAAAAAAATAGAATGGAGGGCTTGCTATAGTTAAAGGTTATGGAAAAATATCTAAAGGCCATGATGCATCTGGGCCGGTATTTTAATTTGGCGAATTTACTCAGAGCTGTCACCGAGAATATTGAAGAAAGTAAATATAAATCATTTTCATTTTACGAATTATTCTCAGAAATAAACATTTGTTCATTCAGCATTTCTATAGGCGGATTAATGATCATATTTGAACTCTGTGAATATGGAAACATTGAAATATTATTGAGGAACAATCGTAAATATTTCATCGATCAAATTAATCATGGAAGTGATACAATTGATGCAACACTAAGACAACACAATTTGCGCACAAGACCAAGGAGATCAATGGTCATCCCGGATCTTCAAAATGACTAAACCTTGTAATGCAAAATATAAGTTAACTAGTCTGTTCGAAAAGTACAATCAAAAATCGAACACGATATTTGTCAACGAAATCATTTTCATTCATGTCATGACGGAAGCTTACACGAACTTATTGAACAGACCGAAACTACTTCCATATTGTGCTTGAATTCGCCATTGCTATTGACTATGAACATTCGTTTGGTTGTACCCACTAGATACTTGCCGATGCTTATGAACTCATAATATAAACAAAAAGCAGAACACAAAAATACATATACCTCTTGTTTTTTACTCCTCTTATTATATGCACAAAACGAACGTGTTTAAAAAATGCTACAATTGATCAAACGAGTGTTCGGAGGCCAATAGTAATGATTTATAATGAAAAGATTTTTTAAACTGCATAATACAATAAATCTAATTTTATTACAACAGATCCGATCATAACGAGTGATTTACTTTGCTGGGCATTTCAAGTGGCGCGAGGCATGCATTATTTGATTTCTCGTAATGTTCTACACAGAGATTTGGCAACCCAGAGAAATATTCTACTGTGCGCCAACAATGTAGTGAAAATTTGTGATTTCGGTTCGGCACAAGTTTGCACAACAAATCATATTACCGTAAAAATGGAGGAGTACGAAAGAAAGATTTTTAGGAAGGATTTTTATTATATGTAAAAAGGTAAAAAAATGTAACTAATATTCAAATATGATTTGCAGACTCTGGTACCATACAGATGGTTAGCTCCCGAATGTTCGATCGATCAAAAGTACAGTGTTCATTCAGATGTGTGGTCATTTGGTATCGTGCTATGGGAACTATTTTCACTCGGATTAATTGGCATATTCTAAATTAGATGATCATTTAAACAATTTGGCAAACTTTTTACAAAGCGGCAACAGATTGAGCAAACCAGAATATGCCACACAATCCATGTAGGTTACAAATGGATTTTATCATGTTTTATCGAGTATTATCAATGATTAATAATTATATAAATTTCAAAATTTTCGTATGGAATCCGTTATTCTGGTTTTTTTCCACTAGAAAATAATTTGGAAAATAAAATTATATACTTTTCAGACGGCCGTAGAAGTATTGCAGTTAAAGTAACAGTCTTTAATGAGTACAGTTTAACATTTCATTCTTCTCTTCCTCCTTGTCGTATAAATGAATTCAAATTGTAAAATGTTCAATTTATGTGCAATTGTGCAAAGAGTAGAAAAAAAATTATTGAACTTTAAATTTTAAATCAAACTCAAACTGTTGTTTACAATTTTTTATGCACTGGGAGTTATTTTAGTTATGCCGAAAAAAATTACCATTTAATTTGAATAAGAATACTTTGGGCGAGCAGCAATTAATCCAATATATAACAATCAATCCAACAAGGCTGAGCGCCGCCTCCAAAAGCGCGCGTATTAGAGTGATTTTTCATTTTCTTGTATTTTCGGAATTTCAATACTTTTACTTAATTTACATTAAAAATAATCGATTGATTTTTTTTAAAAAACTTTTTTATTGAAAAATTATCGACTCTAACTTGTAATAAAAAAATGTTTGACATAAATAAAAAAAAAATTGTTTAAGACTCATTCAAATGGCCATTTTGATTTTCTTGATGCACAATAATAGCGCGATGATTTGAACAAAATTAACAATTTGTGTTCACTACATATAATATTGGTATTAATTACGAATGTGTATGATAGAAGAATATTTTGAAATTAAACGAATAAAAAAAGTGATGATAGGTACATATATCAGAAGAAATGCTTCAATTTCGACTCAAACGGTTATTTACACGAATAACATGTTGATTTTGGTTGCACATGATAATAATAAAAATTATGTGTGATGAAATTTATTCCATGGTGAGAATAAGATCTTCGCCTTCCAACTTCATGCCATTGCTAATTTCCAATTTTTTAACTGTTCCGGCTATTGGAGCTTGTACGACCATTTCCATTTTCATAGCTGATAAAACGACAAGTGGTTGTCCTTTTTCTACGTGATCTCCTTCTTTAACACGAACATCTATAAATAGACAGATATTTGTTATTTGCATTCCCGAATGGTGAAATATATATATATTAACAGATAATTCGCTACATACCAATAACTGTTCCTGGCATCGGCGCGCCAACTTCATTTTTGTTTCCTTTGGTGGCTTTGGGATGAATGTGCAATTCCTATTTAGCAGAAGAAAAAAATAAACGAAATAAGCACAATGAAACAAAAAATGCTGTGAAATAAGATACCTTTGTAGCTTCTTTGTCACGGATGAATACTGATCGCAATTGACCATTCAATTCGAAGAAGACTTCTTTTTCTCCATTGGGTGTAAGATCATCGGCTAAAGCGAGCGCTTTGATTCCAAGCGTTTTTCCCTTTTCGATAGTCACTTCGAATTCTTCGCCAACTTTTGGTCCAGTTAAGAAAATACGTGTGTTCAACTTGTCGACGGGTCCATAGCTTTCACGGAAATTCAAATAGTCTTTGGTAACTTCTGGATAGAGTGCTGCTGACATAACATCGTGTTCAGTTGCTTTGGGCCATGTTTCATGAATTTCATCGGTCAATTTTTTGAAATCAAATGGTTCCAAAGATGCACCCGGTCGTCCTTCAATACGTGGCATATCTTTGAGAATACGTGAACGAAGTGGTTCCGGGAAACCTCCATATGGAATACCAATGGCACCTTGTAAAAATTCAACCACCGATTTTGGGAACGATAATTCTTCGGCTTTATCGATAACATCTTGTGCCTTCAATTTGTTTTGAACCATAAATTGTGCCAAATCACCAACGACTTTTGATGATGGTGTCACTTTAATGATGTCGCCAAGCAATTGATTGGCATCAGCGTATGATTTTTTAACATCTTCGAAGAAATCACCCAAACCAAGTGAGTAAGCTTGGAACTGTAGATTTGTGTATTGGCCACCGGGAATTTCGTTCATGTACACATCAGCATTTCCAGATTTCATTGTTGTTGCACATTCAAATGGTCCATACAATGTACGTGTTTGTTCCCAGTATGCGGAATATTCAGAAATATCACCCAAATTGAATTTCGTATCAAGTGGTGACCCTTGCAATGAAGCAACAATAGCGCCCATGCTTGGCTGGCTGGTCATACCTAAGGGGAGAATCACAAAAGAAAAGAATCGAATTAATTTATAATAATCGGAAACTAATCGAAAAATAATCGTAAAACAATCAATAATAATTAATAAGCAATTTTTCCTAAGTCATACCACTCATTGAGTCAACAGCCACATCGACAACATCGGCACCGGCCTCGGCACATGCCAACATACTAGCAACACCAGCTCCAGATGTATCATGTGTATGAATATGAATTGGTACACTTGGATGATTTGCACGAATTGCACTCACCAACAATCTGAAAATCAAACATAATTTTAATAATGATCATAATGTGTGGTGAAAATTTATAATTCATTCAGAAAGGAAATTTTCTTACTTGGCAGCACGTGGTTTCAATAAACCAGCCATATCTTTGATGCAAAGCACATGTGTTCCGGCTTTCACTAATTCATCGGCTAAATCTGTGTAGTATTTCAAATTGTATTTTGTTTTCTTTGGATCGCTAACATCGCCAGTGTAAGAAATTGCTGCTTCAACGACACCACCTATATACCAAATAACGATTCAAATCAAGACAATCAATGAATTTGTTCTGCACCAAAAAAAATTCATTGTCAGCGAAAAATGTTCAGAGAACTGACCTGCTTTGCCGGCAGCTTCCATGCCCAAAATTAAGTTCGGCAGATAGTTCAATGAATCAAACACACGGAAAATATCCATTCCGGTTTGCACAGATAAATCACAGAATTTGAATACAACATTGTCTGGATAATTGGTGTAGCCGACAGCGTTTGCTCCACGCAACAACATTTGGAACGGAATATTTGGAATGCGCGACCTCATCTCGGCCTAATAAAGAATTATTCGATTTTATATATTTTTTTTTTGTTTTGAATTGGAAAACAAAAGAAAAAAAAATATGTTTCTTACCAAACGTTCCCATGGACATTCGTGCAAAAATCGCAACGAAACATCAAATGTAGCACCGCCCCAATTTTCCAACGAATACAAATTGTTCATTTTGTGTGCAACGAATGGTGAAATTTTAAGAAGATCATGGGTTCGAACACGGGTCGCCAACAAAGATTGATGAGCATCACGGAATGTTGTGTCCATCAACAACAATTCTTTACGATCACGAACAGCTTTGGCAAATGCCTTTGGACCATCTTTCACCAAAATGTCACGCAATCCCTTTGGTGGCTCGGTCACTAATTTTCGATCGTTGCACAAATTTCATCAAAAAGAAAATCACAATTAATTGATTGCTTTCGCTTGTTTTACAATTGATGAAAAATCCATGCTTTCAACAGGGTTAAGAAAAGTGAGCACATAAAAAGACATCTATTTTCTATAATATTGGTTTTTTTTTTTTTGTAAATTGTCAATTTCACTGATTGAAACCAGTTTTATTCTCTCAATAAAATTAGTCACGTGATAAGCTAAGCAAAAATAAGCCCCATGCCTTCATTAATTTGTTTGATGGAAATTAAAAACGAAAAACAAATATGAACGCAATTTGGTCATGCGATGTTGGTTTCATACTGTACCTTTACGTATTCCTCTTTCCTCATCTTCAATTGCCTTCGGCGACAAATCTGTGAGAGTGTGAAATGATCATTTGTTGTGTTTTAAAATTAAGATGTGTGTATGTGTGCGTTTTAAAACCATGTCAACCCATTTGTTTTTAATCAGCAGCAGAATTTTGAATTTCGAAGTTTCCGCACACACAAAACAATATACAATATACATAAAAATACTTTTGATTGCTTTCAAATGATTAATGCGTGTGAATTTTGTTTAAGTAAAAGCGAATACGATTAAAGATTTGTAATTTTTTTTTTGCGAAAAACTTCAATTTTGACTCCAACTTATTCAAAATTGACCAAAACATGAAATTCAATATATTTACAAATTTATCTAATATTACCATCTTTCTAACTACTTGCGTTCATTTAAAAGAAATGAACAAAAAATATCTACAAAAAAAATGATAATTGGAAGTATTTGGAAATTTGAATTTTCTTCGACATAAATTGGGGTGAACAGAAGCACAATTATAATCTCAAAATTACTGGTGAATATGTGTAAACAAATGAACCCTGGTTAAACCACCCAATAAGCTTGAGCATGAGCATGCAATATCAATAAACTGAATTTTACCCAATGGCACCTCAGGAACATGTGGATCAACATCAGCTGGTTTTAATGATGTTGCTAATGGTGTTTGTGCTCCATTGACTAGAACCTAAATCAATTTTTTTTTATAAATTAATATGCTGTTTCATTAAAATAAATTGCATTTACTTACTTGTCCCAAGTAGTTGAGTAATTTTTGTGCTGTAACGAAACAATTTTGATTAAAATTATCCATTGTAAACCAATCATCATTGATGTGTGCGACGTACCTCTGTTTTGTGTTTGTTGGAATTTGAATAATTGTGGATGTTCATCGATGAAGTAGGTATCAAGAACGCCGTTCAAGAATTTTTGATTTTCCAAAACGTTAAGTAAAAATGGAATGTTGGTTTTAACACCACGAATACGGAATTCACGAAGTGCACGATTCATTTTGGCAGCTGATGCCTGTAAATCGTTTGCATGTGAAATGACTTTTACTAACAACGAATCGTAGTATGGGCTAATTATGGCGCCAGCATAAGCACTTGCACCATCCAAACGAATACCCATACCCTCACCGGAACGGAACACTTCTAAACGACCTGTATTCGGTTGGAAATCATTGGCAGGATCTTCAGTGGTGACACGACATTGAATAGCATAACCATCAACTCGAATTTTATCTTGTGTGTATCCCATTTCGGGCAACGTAATGCCTTCGGCAACACGAATTTGTGATTGGACTAAATCAATACCAGTTATCTCTTCTGTAACCGTGTGTTCGACTTGCAATCGAGCATTTACTTCAATAAAGTAGAAATTGCCTTTATCATCCGCCAAGAATTCAACGGTACCGGCATTTTCATAGCCAACATGTTGGGCCAACTTAACGGCGCACGCTGTCATTCGATCTCGTACATCAATTGGCAACCGTGGAGCGGGTGCAATTTCAACGACTTTCTGGTGACGACGTTGTACAGAACAATCACGTTCATACAAATGCACCACATTTCCGGCTTTATCTCCCAACAATTGTACTTCAATATGCCGTGGACGTTCAATAAACTTTTCAATAAACATAGCACCATTTCCAAAGGCTGATTTAGCTTCAGAACTTGCACGATTGAACATTTCTTCAACTTCATCCATTTTACGAACGACACGCATACCACGACCACCACCACCATAAGCCGCTTTGAATATGACGGGCAAACCATATTGTTTACAAAAATCAAGGGCTTCTGTTGCGCTTGTCACTGGTGCATCGGTACCTGGGACAATTGGAACGCCAGCATCAATTGCTGCCTTTCTAGCGGCCACTTTGTCACCCATTTGTTGCACAACATATGGTGATGGACCAATGAATCGAAGTCCTGCATCGATTACTGCTTGGGCAAAATCACTACGTTCCGATAGAAAACCATAACCTGGATGCACTGCATCGACATCGTTCTCTTTGCACACACGAATCACTTCCGAAATGCTCAAATATGCTTCAACTGGAGCCAAACCTTTTCCAACCTATCGAAATACCAACAGATTTTTCGTCAATTAAACGAAACAAATTGAATTGAAGTACAATAACAATAGTAATTTATCAAATACACACCAAGTATGATTCATCAGCTTTCTGTCTGTGCATGAGCATTTTATCCTGTTCACTGTAAATGGCCACAGACCTGATACCCAATTCGTTACATGCTCGAAACACTCGAATTGCAATTTCTCCTCTGTATTTTTAGAAAATGAAAACCCGATTATTTGCTTCATTGGAATAAACGTGATATTGATATAAAGTACCTGTTGGCCACGAGCACCGAACGAATCGGTTTGTATTGAACCTAGAAAGAAAGAAAAAATAGTACCAAATACATTTTATTTATTTCGAATTAAGTATCGCTCTATTAAACTATTGGAACACAATATATGATTTAATAATAATCATATAGAGACGCGGGCAAGGTTATCACATTTGTTTTTGTTGATCAAAGTCGAAGTCTTGTAATAAGAAATAGCGTTATACAGATAAATTTCAACTTGACGTCAATCACTTACAACCAAAAACAAATACATTCGAAAAAATTACGAAATTTTTTTTTTTCGATTGTAACGAAACGAAAGCAATAAAAAAAAATAAACAAATATCGTCAACTAGAGAAAGCTCGGTCGGCTAATTAGAGCGCATCCAAAAGAAATTGTTTCGACTTCCTTTAGTATTGATGTAGTAAACAAAGTAAGCTCTTGACCACAGCTATCTCTTTTCACAAGCAAATAACGTTCATTCTTCATTCTTGTTATTGTTATTATTTACTCCGTAGAAAAATAAAGAATCGAACAACAAGGCAATCGACAGTAATAAGTGGAACACTTAAAACGGCTCGATGAGAAAAACTGACTTTTCATTCAATCCGTAATGTTCGCGCGCGTAGTCACGTTACATGGTGGTGTTTTGATAAGGTTGCCCACGAATGTAATTAATGCGAAAATGAATGTAGCTATTTTTAGATCGTGTCATCGTCGTTGTGTGTCTTTTTGATTTGAATCAATGCAATTTACGCATCACATAACATTATGATATTTACGCGGTCGGAACACAGAGAGAAAGAATGAATGATGATGTGATCGGCACAAATTCTACTTACTTGTTTTGTTGAATAGCGTTTTGTACCAATCGACCAGAATCGATGTAAATGTGCTTGGCGCAACGCCTTTAAACCATATTGTTGGCCGCAAACAACCATTTTTCAAATGTGTGCTCACTGAACTTTTCGCGTTGTGTGTAAGTAAATTTCTCTTTTAATTGCCTGGTGCCTGTATACCAAACGAAACAAACAAAAGACATACGAAATAAATCATCAGTAAAAGAATATACACAATAAAATATAATCCAAATAAGAATACATAATAAATATTATTCAAGTCATTCACACTGCATAAAAAGAGAGAGAGTATATAAATAATTAACTTATGAAATCAAAAAAGAAGAATGTGTACAACTTCGTACTGCATAAATTTATGACTATTTACACAATTCGTTCACGAGACTGATTTGTTAGGCGGCGACAAAACTTGTGAACAGACGATGTGATAGCAGACGAATAAATAAAATCAACGTACTTGACGACTGGACTTTAAAACGATCGTATGCAGTTAGTTCGATACAGCACGCGATATTGGTACGTTGTTTACAAATTCGGTCGTCAAGTTCGTGTTTAACGCATGCCTATGGTTATCTTTTTCATAGATGATCCTTCCGAAAAAAAAAATTTCCACGATTGCAAAATCTAAATTCAATTTACCATTCATGTGACCATTTTCACGACATTGCATTTAAAGATAAGTTTGATAACCTTCCCCTAAAATCTATTCCTTAAAAAAAATGAAGGTTGGCAGAAGAGATTGAGAAATTTGATTCGATGTCAACTCATATGACATCACATCACGTGCGTATTACAGCCCCCAATTTATCAATAAAAAGTGACATTTATTCAAATCGAATCGTTTGGTGCCAAGCATTATTTGAAGCTCTATAGAGTGATTTCATGCTCGTAATTGAATGCACACACATGATTTTGATTAAATGGCTTCACTTACTTAATTTTGGTTTGCTCACACACAAACCATTCAGCATGTTGATAAAGAGCATTGAAGCAAGCAATGTCAATACTAAAGAGATGTTCACAAATATTATCAACAAGGAAATTTGATTCATCATCACTTTTTATACAAGTAATATATTTTACATAATTCATAACTAATATTTCGCTTTTGACACCAAAGTGCTATGCGCCACGCTATTTTCAATTCAAAACAATTAAGTAAAAAAATTGTTCTATGTTTTTTAGAAAGGTAAAACCGGTTTCCAAACATTATAGAATTTTTTTGATATTATCACTTGTATTGGCTTCAATCTCCGGTGTGAACGAACTCACAAAAACCTTGTGCAATGAATATGTTTGTATCTAAAAAAAATTGATCGATTGGATTTTCACCTAGCTACTTTGCAACCATATGCGTTAATTACCGTTTTTGCTTAATTTCATTTAGCAGCTCTCAGAAGTGTAAACTCTATAAAGCCGCCATCATTTGTGCATATTAAAAACGAAAAAAAAAACGATCAATGATACTTTTTGAAAGAGAAAAAAAACGCGACAGTGTTTCCTTGACACAAAAAGTAATTAAAAAAATTTGCTAATCGTAGCTCACGATATAATACGAAAAAGAACGCATGATTTTTACCATTTTGAAATATCATTTTTGTTTACAAAAGCCTACAATCTTTTATCAAACGTCTGACTGAAGAGGATAAAGAAAAGTAAATAAAAAAAGTGTGAACATGTTTTTAACATCACGTGAATACAAACGAATTCATTTCAACAACAAAAAAGAAACATTTGAATCGTTTCTATTTTATGCTGTTCATTTAAACAATCTCTCTTAAAACCGGTTACGACCCAAACCAGACGCATAAGAGTCATTTATCTTAATGAAAACTAATTCTTACATTTGTTCATCTTAAGACGATTTTTTTTTTCTAATGCGAGAAATTTTTCAAATTGAATGAATCAGAAGCGTTGGTTAGGAATATCGATAAACATAGTGATGTTACAGACTGTATGATACTACTGGAATAACAACAGACAAGAGACGCGAAAATGAAATAAAAGAAAAAAGACGATATAAACAAAACAAAAGTCACCGTGAACGAATTGTACGAAAAAAAAAACACACACACACACACACACATTTTTGGTGATCAATGTTCACCTTCAATTATCATTGAGACACCGCATTTTGCTGCTTTGCGATATGTATTTACTTTGAATTGACTTTATTTATCAATTTCGTTGCGGCTCCAGCTTGCGCATGTGTTTCGCGTTTTTGCCGTACTAAATGATCGCATTTTTCATACTATTAACATGTTTTTGAAACAATTAAATGTGTTTGCGGCAACTTACACCAAAACGCTAAAGCAACGTGTTATTGTAAGCATAACCGGCAGAATAATCTAATCAGCATTTGAATAAAACAAACAAAATCAAACCAAAATTAAACGAACATTTTATGATTTTTTTAATAATTTGATTTTTTTACGATACCCAAATTAAAAACGTGAAGAAATAAATTGTTTTACGATTCCAATTTTTACTGTCCTAAAATAAAACCATTTTGATAATATTCGTAGACAGAGAATTTTCTTCACTTTTGAATTTGTTCGATATTTTGAAAAAAATTCCAAGTTCTTTTGTCGCATGATACACTTTTTTTGCATCGCAAATATTTGTTTTCCCCTTTTTTTCGTACGGCAGCATATGTGTTATTTTTCTCCACATGCGCTAGCACTCTATCTCTCCTTTTTAAATGTTGTTTGGTGAGATTATATTTTGCGCAGAACCAAAAATGTGGCACCGAAACATAGGCACATCGAAAATGTATGTTTTCAAGGTCATTCACCTAACTTCACTTATGGACAACAGTGTCACGCAATGTGAACCAAATATTCTATGGTTATGGAATATCAAGTGCATCGCTATAACGATTGAGTAATATCATTGTTATGATATCCTTTGAGTCTTTCAAGGATTGAATCGATTACAATTTCTTATCGCAAGTTCGTTCACACGTATTGAAGTGTTAACATATGAAACTGTAGTTGCTAATTTGATTGTTTTTTTAATTAAAAAAAAAATCTTGAGATACATTTACAAATTAATGATTTATAGCCCTTTTGAAGGACAATTCAATCGATTTTATATTTGTTAATTTGTTCTCACTCCATTTTTAGTTGCTTCGCAATGCATTTTCTTTACACTGACATTCTAAAATATTCCTGCATATTCTTTTCACAGTAAATAAATTAGAGCAAATGTTCGAATAATTGCACGTTTGAATCATTATGGCTTCTTTTTCTGACATCACTTGGCAGCTGAAGTTGAATTTCTTTTGTCAAAAATTGGTTTATTTGTACAAAAAAACGTTCAGTACATGTTCTCTGCGATGACGACGACAAAAATTGCGCCTTATTTTCATAAAATTATCCAAAAATTCTGTTCAACAGATTTGTAAAAAAAATTGTTCCATTCGTGCCTTATCTCGGAATGGTTCGATGTTGTGTAACGCATCTGAAAAACACGTTTCGCTTCTTAGTCAGTCGTATATGAGGTCTATTGCTGTGTTCTAAGTAATATAATCATGCATTTATGAATTACATGATTGGCCCGTCTGATGACCTAGAACGCATGATCGACAATCTAATAACTTTCATGCAATGACAACGTTTTCTCTGTCGATTTACATTTTACATATAGACGCATAATATACACAATTCAAATTCGCACACACTTTCCGTATTCTAAATGTATTCTTTCTTTTGAAAATATACAGCCGTTCATCGATTCGAATCGTTGAATAATTTAAAAATTATGAATAAATGTTTTATGCGTGTATTTTATTTGTGTATTTTTTCTTCAATAAAATTTTGCTGCATTGCAATTGGTAAATGACGAATAAAAAAAAATATTTTCATAGTGAATTGATAATGTCAATTTTCTGACGACTTCCATTGATTTCAATTCATATTTCAGAGAGAATAATTTTCAAATTTAATGCAAAAGTAGATAGACGATGGCCGGCATGAAATCGATTAAATTTATTTATTTTTGGGTCATTTGAAATGACGTTTTTCTGACACGATAACACAATCGTTTTGAACGTTGAACATTATTAATAAAATTGCACACGCAGCTGTTACATCAATCCAATCATTCGTCTCATACTCACACTCCGGTTCATCTGTCAATTGTCAATATAATTGAGTAATTTCGAACAAAATTGAAATATTTAATGTAAACATAAACTAACACAATGAATTGAACATTATTTCGGAAGATTCGCTGTCGAAATTTTGTCACCGACTGGAGCACTCGGTCAACGTGTTCGAAACAGTGAAAACACAATATGTACGAAAAGTCAAAAAAACTATTTTTAATTAAGACTGACACACAGAGCAAATACACACGCACACAAAAACAGCATGATTTAAGATTCTGATTATTTGAGTTGTATATTGAGTGATTGAGTGCTGGGCAAAAACATACCTCTAGTTTCTTCTGTACTAAACGGAGCGGCGACTGAACCGAAACTGAGAACTGACATCTGATTTCGATTCGCTTATATGTTTTTTAAAGTAAAGTTGTTGTTCGTTGTTCGTTTACAGCTGTGTACAGTACGCAACGTGTACGCTGTACGCTCTTACGGAGAGAATGATAATCGCGTAATACATATTCAATGGAAATAGAGAAGAGAGTAAATTTATGACGTAATCGTCCGTTGGAATGGAACCAAAATACACAGCTGTTGAAGCAATTTCCCTTTTATTTGACTTTCTCCTGAATGAAAACAGTCACATTTTCAACGCGGCTCACACTATGGCTTTCATTAGACATTTTCATTTGCTTTGTATTTGTATTCATTTATATCATATAGGGAAACATGTATATAGACATCTTTTATTAACATCAACCGGCTCCATCGAATTTACTCCATCGTGCAAACATATTGAAGTTAATGGTTTAAATTAATTTGCTACACAAAATAATGGAAAATCGGAGCTGCTTATTTTGTGTCTTGAAATCTTTATTTTAATTTTGTAAAATAAAATATTCGTTTCTATTTAATTTATACAAATTATGGAATTGTTTAAGAAGAGGGTTTGAATAAAATACGGAAAATGACAAAAATAATCAGACTAATCAATAAATATCAAGAATCTTTGTTTATCTAGTCGTCTTAATTATAATATCGAAACATACTTACAAAAAAACCTCTCTATAATGGAAACTCCAAATAACAAGTGCGGTAAGTCGTTGGTCACAATATATAGTGTCATATATGAGTGTTATGAAAAAAGACATTTAAAAACCTCCAAATAATAGAAAAACACTGAATAGTGAGAATCTATGGATAACGGAGAAATAAATGGTTCCCTGTGTTTTCATTCTTCTGTATACGAAATATTGTAATATATGCACATTTTAGATTCGATCATTTCATTCTATCGAATTCCCTTTATAAATGGCGTTATTTAATTGACGGTCAAATATAGTTTGTGCGATTAGCATTTCCTATATTAAATTGCTCACATGATTGCAAAATCGCAAAATGATTACAATATAAATATAATTTGAAGTTCACATCCTTGCATGTTGTAAATGTGATAAGGCATATCACAATGCCTACATCTAATTCAATTATTCAAGTTAAAATGAATCAGATCATTAAATAGTGCGCTTTACGAGAATACAGTTGTTTATTTCAATTCTATTTCAAGAATAAAATGAAAATGTTCATCGAAATAAAGACATTTTTTTTACTAATTGTTTTGATGAATACAAAAGTATTACTGTTGCGTGCAGAAAATAGTGCTTATATAACCTACTGTCAATGGTATCAACGGTATGATTTCGATATTGGTGTCATATTCAATTGTAATGAAACAACGAATGACATCGATGCAAACCGGAGAGATGAAAATCGAAAAAGTTATTATTTTAACGATTTGGATGGTGTTGAGTGTTTTAACAAAGATCATACTATTCAACGGTATCAGCATAAGCTTATGATCGATGCAATTCGTTTCAATGGCTGTAAATTGCATCACATTCCACATAATATCTTCAAATTTTATCCTTATCTTCGACTTTTGGATATATCGAGTCTTGGATTGGGTTCGCTGCAACCCGAACATTTGATTGGATCAAAACGTCCGTGGGAGTTATTTGCTGCAAAAAACCACATCAAAGAAATGCCCGCGTTTCTATTTGCCAATGCTGGAAGCATAATTCGATTCGATTTATCACACAATGACATCAAACGGATTGATCCACAAAGTTTCATTGGTGCAAATGAATTGGAAATTCTGGATCTATCGGAAAATCAAATCGAAATGGTGAATGAACGTGCATTCATTGGGCTAGCGAATTTGACGCACATGAATTTGGCTCAGAATAATATAAGCGAAATCCACTCATTTGCATTTGTCGGTTTAGAAAGGCTTCATCATTTGGATCTATCTCAAAATTTCATTTCAATTTTGGAAGACAAAACATTTGCAAATTTGTCTCGATTGAGTTGGCTTCAGTTGTCATACAATCAAATCTATCAAATTAAACCGTATGCATTTGCCACAGCGCATAGTCTATCGAGATTGGATCTATCGCACAATAACATATCGGACGAACAAATTTTTGATAATCTTTATAATCTTTTACATTTGGACTTATCACATAATCCCATCAACGAACTGGGAATTGGAACATTTGCCAAGCTTATCAAGCTAGAGCATTTGGATTTGGGACACGCAAATTTAACCGATATTGAATTGGGCACCTTTTCATATTCAAGGGGTTTAATTTCACTCGATTTGTCAGAGAATAGTTTAAAGAGTTTGGATTTTGGTCTATTCCTTCCAGCATTTAGGTACATGGAATCACTTTACCTCGATGGAAATCAATTGTCCGATATGGAAGGATTCACAAACTCCCTATTTCCACGGCTTAATGCGCTTGGTATTACCAACAACAATTTCAATTGTACGTACTTGAAGCACTTTATGCGGAGTATCGATTGGGAGAATATTCGACTTCCCGTGGATAGAATGCCATTGAACATCCACAAAACAAACATTCGTGGAGTCGCTTGTGATTCAACAGATAAATATGAACAGCAAAAAATAGTTTCAAAATTTGACATTGAACCGAATGATCAGATTAATAATGCAATAGAAACATTGATAAGACATCTTCCAGTTAATGAAGCAAACAATGATTCTAATATGAAAATAATTAAACTGCCACGAGAAAATGGATCAAATTTAATCATGTTCATGTGGTAAATTTATCTCGATACCACGTTAAAAATTTAAATCCTTTTTAATGAAAAATGTGGTCTGAAGTCTTCAAATAAATTACAAACAATGAACAACTATTTTAAATCATTTTATTCAGTGTAATAATTAAAAACAAAAACGAAAATCATATTGTTTTTTTTTGTCGTCTTAATTTGAGATTTTATTTTTTGAAATATCCATTACAATTTTAGCACAAAACTGCCACTTTAGTGGCCTTAGGAAAAAAACATTATATTGTTACCTATTTCGATTACATTTTATTGTATTTATTTGAAAAGAAAGTACAAAAGCTTAGTCTAAAATCTATACAGTCTAAATCATTTATCTGAATTACAACTTAATTAAGAAAATATTTTATTCAACTATAATTTTGATACGATCGCTAATCTCACGTCCTTGTAATTGAGATACTTGTTGTCTGTTGATGATGACAGTGATAGGTGTTTCTCGAATTCTTCCAGCTGCTGACAATGCCATACCCAGCTTGATGATGGGAACGCCGTTCATCCGTAAAATGCTTAAATTCGGTGCAGCCATTGCTATTAGTAAGATTTGCGCTGGATTTAGTTCTTCATCACCCGAAATGCAAATTTCACGTAAACTAACCAAATCGGATATAAAACTCACGAATATTTCACTCCAATTCATGCACGAAGAATTATTTATAATCTCCAAATGGGTCAAGCTCGTAAAATGTGGATATCTGTCATTAAAATGCGCATAATCTTCAGCATTGGCGTTAATTCTTGAACGAGCGTTCTCTAAAAACGTGATACATAAATGTTCCAATGTATTTTTCCGTGCGGCATCAGCATAGAAATTTATCAAGTCCTGTCCGCTTCTCATATAGGATGTGATTCGTGCGCATTTAAGATTTTCAACGGATGCCAAATAATTGTATCGATTTAAATTTTCTTCTAAATACTCCTCCGTAACTGCACGTTGAATGTCAATAAATTGCTCTAAATGCGGACAATGTTGTGCAATATTTTCGCAGAGCTTATCGTTGGGAGTGTTCGTATTGATCCATGAAAATGTTTTGAGTGCTGATTTTTGTGTGAAGTATGCGTCCCAATTCTCTTCCTCAGATATTGATGAATCAACTAATGCCATATTCTTGATATTGATCGCGTGGGCGCTTCCTAGCCAGGTGCCTTTAGTATGTGTATTCTGCAGGTGAATAGATTCCAGTTTGTTGGCTGCATCTGTGATTATCGTCAAAAGCTGATCGACACCGGAACCTTTTTGATGTCCAATCGATGAATAATGTAGTGTGCGTAGTTCAGCGAAGAATGGCTTTGATGCGTTTAATAGTTCAGCATTCACTTCACAATCGCTGAAACGCATTGAAATTGCTTGAATCCAATGCGACTCACAATTTTTAAGCAATAATTCCAAAAAGTATTCTAACGGTGATGACTCCTTGGCTAATACTTCATGGTTAATATTATGTTCACCAATCGACATGAATTTGATCCATCCTCCGAAAATATCGAAAATTTGTTCGGTGCTCCAAATTTGATTCCATTCATCGAAATCGATCATGTGTTTTCGCACTACCCGCTCAGAAACTGCATCGGCAACTGTTGCATTTATTTTACACAACTTCATCAAATCGGCTGTACTGAGCTGCTCGAATATAATGCCCAAACAATCG